>NW_015643169.1:727936-739975 GCF_001515625.1 Sinocyclocheilus rhinocerous | reverse complement strand
TGATTTTTATTACTATAAAAAATCTAAACGACGGGGGGGGTCGGTGACGCGGTGGGCAAGTGACGTAACCGGTGTTGCGGCTTAACAACGGTATCACCGTCAGCACCGTCTATCGCGGCAAGCCTACTGGACGCAGTCATCATCTGGAGCTTATTGGGGTTGGGCCGACCAGGATTTGCAGCGAGGAGTCAAGGACCATCCCAGAATGCATTGCAAACAAACCTAGTGAAGAAAATCCATTCTAGATGGCCAATATTTATTTAAAACATTCTTATTATTCATTAAATTCTAAAAATCAAGTCTAAATAAAATTGTTTGACTGTTTTACTCAATGCTGTGTATTTTTATTATTATTAGAGTAGTGTATGCTGTGTTTAGACTTGTGCTGGTATTCGGTAATGCGATATATCACGGTAATGAATATTTTGATACCGGCATATCCCTAGCTGTGTTGCATGATACATTGATAGCTAAAAGAGGGATATAATGATTTTAGCTATACTAGTGTGCAGAAAGTTGGAGTCTTTTTTTTTTTTTTTGAAAGAAAGAAAGAAATTAATACTTTTATTCAGCAAGGATGCAGTGCATTGCTCAAAAGTGACAGTGAAGTGAATAATGCTATAAAATATGTCCATTTCAAATAATTGCTCTTCTTTGGAACTTTCTGTTCACCAAAGAATCCTTAAAAAAATTCCAGTTTTCACAAAAATATGAAGCAGCACAACTGTTTTCAACATTGATAATAATTAGAAATGTTTCTTGAGCAGCAAATCAGTATATTAGAATGATTTCTGAAGGATCATGTGACACTGAAGACTGGAGTGATGATGCTGAAAATTCAGCTTTGATCACAGAAATAAATTACATTTTTCAATAGATTACAATAGAAAAGAGTTATTTTAAAATGTAATGATATTTCACAATATTGCTGTTTTTACTGTGTTTTTGATCAAATAAATGCAGCCTTGGTGAGCAGAAGTGTATATCACTGTTATCTCAATATTTTTCAGCCTTTTGACAATATGTAATGTCCTCTGTTTTTATATTCACTCTGCATGGATTTCAAGGATGAAAGTGGAACCATCATCTTAAGCAGTTATTTCAGCCAAATGATTCATGATGAAGGTCTCCCGTGTTTTTTTTTTTTTAGGATCTACCGAGAGAAAGTGCGTGACTATCAGTTCAAGCGTCTGAGGTATTACTACGCCGTGGTGGAGTGTGACTCTGTCGAAACGGCAACAAAGATTTACGAGGAGTGTGACGGCTATGAGTACGAGAGCAGCTGCTCGATGATCGACCTGCGGTGAGAACCTCACATTCACGGAGAGATTCCCTCAAAACTATTTAACTGAAACCATCAAGAACATGAAACTGATTTCTAACATTTCTAAGAACTTTGCACTTGTGTACTATTAAAAGATCTCTCATTTCTCTTTATTTGTCATTGGCTCTGGGCGTTTTGCAGGTTTATCCCTGATGACGTGACGTTTGACGACGAGCCGAAAGACCGAGCCACTGATGTGGATTACAGTTCCTACAAGCCCAAACTCTTCACATCGACAGCCACCACCACAGCCAAGGTCCGTCACGCTGAATCCTACATCAGATCTGAGCTGCTGACTCAGTGTACAATAATGTGAGTCTGTGTATCTTGTCATTAGGTGGAGCTGACGTGGGATGAAACGGATCACGACCGGGTCACGGCTCTCTGCAGGAAGTTCAATAAAGATGACCTGTTGGACAATGACTTCAAGGCTTACCTGGCCTCCTCCAGTGAGGAAGAAGAGGATGAGGAAGAGGCAGAAGAACAGATATCCGGTTAGTGATGACTAAATCTCATCTATCAACATTATTCTGAACTGTTACTGGTACTTTTGCATCAATCAGAAATGTTGTTGTGTTGCCTTGAATGTTCTCTCAGCTGAGAAGCCCGCTGAGCCTCTTCCTGAGGAGATCAAGGGCAGTAAAGGGAAGAGGAGCGCAGAGCAGATCGCTAAATACAGAGAACTACTGAAGAGCTTTCAGGACAAAGACAAGGAGAAGGATGACAGCATGGATATGGAAGTCACATGGGTACCAGGTATCAGAGTTTTTAATTTATTTATATTTAATAGATTATTAATTCTAAACATTTTAGTATAAATATTAATAGTAATCTTTTTAAAAAAATAATTTTTAATCGTTTAATTTTTTATTTTATATGTAAAAATATGTATAATAAAAAGATATGTGTTTTTATATTTAATATCAATAATTGTAATTTAATTAATATAATATTTATACTATATTATTAATAATATAATAAGCAGTTTAGTAAATATAATATAAAATATAAAAATAAATTTTTTTATATTACTTTTGTATATAAACAGTATAGAAATAGATATTATTTTTTTATTAATAAATATATATTTAATAAAAAAATATATATTGTATTTAAAAAAATATATATATATGTATATATATATTATAGTAAATATAAACTATATAATATTAAATAAATAAAATAATAATAGATACATGTTATGCAATATTAACATATGTATATGTGTACTTTTTCTAAATGTCTAAATCTAAATATTCATTTCATTGTTTTTTAGGACTGAAGGAAACAACTGAGAAGCTTGTGAAGAAGAAAATGGAGGGCAAAGATCAGCTGACTCCGTGGGAGCAGTACCTGCAGAAGAGAAAGGAGAAAAAGAAAGAGAAAAGGAAAGGAAAGGTAAATGTGTCGCTGAGGAAATAATCATGTTTGTCCTTCATTTCTGTTCCTCTGACCTCACGTATGCTCTTTTGTCTTGTGCAGGAAGCGATGGAGGCGGAGCCTGCGATCAGTGATGATGAACTTCCCGCTGATGTTGACTTTAATGACCCCTTCTTCAAAGAAGAGCTCGGCTCGACAGGTTAGTGACGAGTTTGCACTTGATTCCCCTCATGCTTTATTATATTCATCATGAGAAAGATTCTCACATTCCTTTTGGAAGTATTACATTGTTAGTGCTCTCTCTGTATGTTCTCTGCAGCATCCCTGAAAAATAAAAAGAACAAGAAGAACAGCAAGAAGGATGAGGAGAGGACACCAGAAGAGCTGGAACGACAGAGGGTATGTTTCTCTGATGTTCATGAACGTGTGTTTGTGGGTAATGTATCACGGGTAACGGCTGTGTCGTGGCGTCTAGGCTGAGATGGAGCTGCTGATGGACGACGATGAAGACGACAAGCACAAACATTTCAACTACGACAAGATCGTAGAGCAGCAGAACCTGAGCAAGAAGAAGAGAAAGAAACTCCTGAAGAGCAACACGCCACTGGAGGAGGACGACTTCCAGGTCAGAGTCCCAAAATATCACCTTCACGGATTTAGTCATTTGTGACTTTTAAAAGAGCATTTTTTGTGTGTGTGTGTGTGTGTGTGTGAATCACCGAATCAGAGTTTTGAATCAATTCCCTGAAGAACTGAATCAAACGTATGGACTCTAATGCTATTTCTGCCGTGGTTCTCCAGGTGGACGTTCAAGACCCGCGTTTCCAGGCTATGTTCACGTCCCATCTTTACAACCTGGACCCGTGCGACCCAGGCTACAAGAAAACCAAAGCAACGCAGAGCATCTTAGAGGAGAAACAGAGACGCAGAGAGGAGCGACAGCACAGCCAGGAGGAGGCGCTGAAGAGCAGAGCCGCGCAGGAGAAGGACAAAGCAGAGACGCCGTCATCCTCCACTAAAGCCATGGACCCCAGTTTATCACTGCTTATCAAATCCATCAAGAACAAAACTGAACAGTTTCAAGCGCGCAAGAAACAAAAGACAAAATGACTCTGATAACAAGAGACGAGTCTGAAGTGGATTCATTGCTGATTTATATAACAGGGTTAGTTTTCTGGAGTCACTTTTGTGACTAATTTGTGCTTGGAGACAAAATGAGAAGTTTTTGATCAATAAATATCATACTTTCTCCTAGTTCAAAATTGTGAAAACATGTCTGCTTCAGACTTTTGTAATTGACCTGCCATTTTTTGGATGAAAACATTAAGGGTTTGTTTCCACTGTACACAAAATCTCATTGTACTCGTTTTGCTTGATGAAATGGTTCAGAACGGTGTATCTATGCTTCCCAAACCTGTCCTCCAGGAAGCCAAACTCTCCATTATTTGTATGACCCCCTCATCTAACACACCTGATTGAACTCGTTAGCTCATTAGTAGAGACTGCAAGAGCTGAATTTGACCCGCTGGAATTTGAGGCTAAGTGTATCCCATCATTCATCATGTGCTCTAAAATCATGAGATTTAAGGAAACTTTCCAGTGTAAGTTAAATTAATTAGATATTACATATACTTTTGTAAGTAAAATGCGAAGTGTGGCATATTTTATTGGCGCAGAGATGAGCATGTGTACGTCTTAAAATGCTATTTTGAGTCCAAAGTAGGTCATAAGTGTGATTTGTGTCGATCCAGTAAGTTTTTTTCAAAATTGAAAAAGAGGAGGTGGGTTTGCAAGGAGTCACTCGCAATGAAATGAGAACCATGTTTTGTCATCAAAAAAGAAAAAAAGAAAAATTTGTTTGAAAAAAAATGCATAATTAGTATTGTAATTTTAGTGTTGTTCTGTAAAAAAGATTAAATACTATTTCTTTATTTAATTTACAGCCCAGTAGTAGTATTACTACTATAGTAGTATATTTCTTTAATGTTTCATTAAATTTTTGTAATTTAACAGAATAAACATTATATCATCATCATCATATTATTACTAATTAATGCTTAGTAGTAGTAGTAAGTTTAAGTTGAATTGTGATTTTTTTTTGTGTAGACAAAATTAAACTAAATGTAGAAAAAAAAAAAATAGGGTTGGAACAAAACTCTGGAGGGCTCCGGAATTGAGCTTGACACACCTGGTCTAAAGTAAATATTTTATTTAACTTTTTTCTTTAAAATTTGTTGTTTGCTGCTTTAATTTCGATTCTATACTGATTCCATTTAGAACTTTTAGAATACACAACATACACATGAATATGTACAATTTTGCTAGATGTGAAGGTGAAATTATAAGTAGTCAATCACAAGAAATAGTTTGAACTTCTACATAGAGAAGCTAAATAAAGTCACTTTTGTAGGATATATTTTCAAATATGAGATGTTGCAATTCCCTTTTTCTGCTGTGGCAAAAACAGGTTTCTACTGATTTAAAAAGGGATCGTTCGACCAAAAATTAAAATTCTGTCATCATTTACTAACCCTCATGTCATTCCAAACGTACTTTCAGAACATTAAATATCTTATATAGTTCTTCAAAATACCTTCTGTGTTCCAAACATTGTCATCATTTTCAGTTTTGGCTTAATTTAAGTCGAGAAGAGATTTCTGCTTCCTGTTTTAACAAAGCCAAACAGATTTAGATTCAGAGCGTCACTTTTAATGAAAAATAGACATGGATAAGATGGAGTTAATGTTATCTTTATTCATGTTGACACACAACGCAGCTCACACATTCAAAAAAGTCTGTTGGCACTTTCACGGGCACCTCATTTTCTACATAACAGGAGAAACAGTCTTCCTCACTCGTGCCATATATCAAAGCACAGCTGTAAATCAATGAATGAACACCTCTTACACTTCAAATTCCAGTGAATCTGACCAGTGCTCAGAGCATGTAAAAACATCTCAATTCATGGTCCAGGAATATATAGTGTACATTAAAAAGATCCACTTCACATCATTAAACCCAATCCAGAAAAGGCACGAATGACAGATTTTAGCCAAGTAATGTCAACAACACAGGGCTTGATTTGACCAAATAAAGTGGAACTCCAGTCCAGATCACAAGCATTTCAGAAGTAAAACCAACGGAATGAAATGATTCTAGATTGTGCCACAGTGTTACAAAACCAGCTACTTTATGAGAAATAGTGCAATTAAGGTTTGGCACTGACATACACATGTACGGCATCTGAAAGAGCTCGAGTGCTGTGTTGTGTTTCAGGTTGTTTATCACATATTTTATCACCACAGTATAATTTGTCCAGTTTCCGAAGCAAATGCAAATGGTGCTCGACCTCGCCGCCATGCTGCTAGGCTGTTATGGATGATTGACAGGGTGTTGCTACGTGGTCGCTAAGGTGTTCTGGGTGGTTTCTTACTGGCCTTAGTAAACAATCCCACTGTCTATGATATTCTGGTCTCTATATGGCTCAGGTCCCTCCTTCAGTGTCTTTTTTTGCCCATTTTATAGCGCAAATCCCAAGTCTGATTGTTTGGAAAAGTGACAGAACACCTCGGGTTTTGCACCAAACTTCAAAACTTTGAAGGAATAGCTCCCATAAAATGAAAATTTGCTTAAAATTGACTCTCAGGCCATCCAAGATGTAGATGAGTTTGTTTCTTCATCAGAACAGATTTGGAGAAATTTAGTATTACATCACTTGCTCACTAATGGATCCTCTGCGGTGAATGGGTGCTGTCAGAATGAGAGTCCAAACAGCTGATAAAAACATCACAATAATCCACAAGTAACCCACACCACTCCAGTCCATCAGTTACCATCTTGTGAAGTGAAAAGTTGCATGTTTGCAAGAAACAAATCATTAAGACGTTTTTAACTTTAGTCTGTTGGTTCCAGTTAAAATACGAGTCCTCAATCCATATTATAGCTTTCTCCAGAGGAAAAGTCGTCTCGTCTGAATTAGGAGAGAAATATGCACTAATCAAGCACCGTTTACAAGTGAAAACCATCCAGAACAGTTCTAAACAAATATGTTGGTCGATTTTTGATGTGAGAGGACAACAAGGGATGGACTTTTTTTACTGAAGGAAGTGTTATGAATTATGGATTCATATTTTAAAAGTTAAACACATCATGATGGATTTGTTTTTTTCTCTTTACAAGACATTAACTGATGGACCGGAGTGGTGTGGATTACTTGTGGATTATTGTGTTGTTTTTATCAGCTGTTTGGACTCTCATTCTGACGGCACCCATTCACTGCAGAGGATCCACTGCTGAGCAAGTGATGCAATGATAAATTTCTCCAAACCTGTTCAGATGAAGAAACAAACTCATCTACATCTTGGATGGCCTGAGGATGAGTACATTGTCAGCAAATTTTCATTTTAGGATGAACTATCCCTTTAATAAAATCCATATTTGAGTTTGAGTAATAATAATAATAATAATAGTGATATTGTCTTAATTAGCACCACTAGTTATCCCTCTCCTCATCTTTTCTCTCAAAGTCTTTGTAAAACCCCTCTTAACTTCATGCCGCTTACATACAATGTTGTGTTGCACCAAAATGTTGTAAAATATAGGATTACATGAATATTAAGTAGAGAAAATAAGTTTTCAGCGAAACGCTTCGGGACAAATTGTGCTTCACGTGTTCAGTAAAAAAAATTATACAAACACTTTAGAGTTCAGTAAAATAGTTTCATTACGATACGACACACAAGGCAATAAAATGATTCTGTAGAATAAATCAAGTGTGTGATGTCACAAATTAGCTTTGAAGATATAAAATGATCTTCCTCACAACACAACATGTCTGCTGTTAGTCAGAGCAGGCGGTAAATGATTATTTAGCTTAAACGCTGTCTGTCAGAAAACGTGAACCTCACGTGACCTAGTATGACAGCCTGTTCTAGTACACCCCCAAAACAAAATCAAGACTTTGTAAAAGAGCATAATAGGACCCCTTTAAAACGAAAGGAGACGAGAGATGTTTCAGCAATGCTCAAAAAACTCACTTCATGAGGATTTACGTGATGCAGATGTTGAAGCTTTTAAGTTGTACTTTTGTTTAGCAGACACGTTCTTAATAGCGTCATTTTCAAGAAAGATTTATCCAGCTAAATAAGTGAATCATAATCTCTGCTCTTAACAGAATACAACACACAAAAATGAAAATTAGGTAATTTACTCAACCTCATGTCATCTACTTCACCCATGCACCATTTTCCAAGTGATCTGAAGTCGTATGACAGCTTTTATGTGAGGACATTTGTGTCGTTATTAATTATAAATCATTCACTGAAACCTAATTTGCACACAGATTTTTAACTTGCCATCACATTTAGCTGCAATAACCAACTGCCTTTGCTTTCATCAACATCAAACATTGCAAAACATGTCTTGAAACACCAAATTTTGAATATGTGCTACTGGAAATGAGACTTGAGAGCCTCAACTAATCAATAATAATAATATTAAAAAAAAGGTTTGGGGTTGGTAAATTGTTTTGCTCACCAAGGCTGCATTTATTTATAAACAGTAAAAACAGTAATATTGTGAAATATTATTTCAATTTAAAATAACTGTTTTCTATTTAAATATATTTGAGGATGTAATTTATTCCTGTGATCAAAGCTGAATTTTCAGCATCATTACTCCAGTCTTCAGTGTCACATCATCCTTCAGAAATCAGTCTGATATGCTGATTTGCTGCTCAAGAAACATTTCTTTTTATTATCAATAATTCAGGATAATATCAGGATTCTTTGATGAACAGAAAGTTCATAAAAACAGCATTTATTTGAAATAGAAAACTTTTGTAACATTATAAATGTCTTTACTGTCACTTTTAATCCATTTAATTGGTTATTGTTGAATAAAAGTATTAACTTATTTTTTTTTAAATAGCACTGACCCCAAACTTTTGCACGGTAAAGTGTATTTCATGGTGTAAATTAGGTTTTATGGACCACTTTAAGATTTCTAAGTCTGACTGCCTCAGTCTCCATTGATCCTGGATGGAAACCAGAAGCATGAAGTTTTATGTTGCACAGAAGGCATTGGTTTGGAAGACAATGAGGCTGAGTAAAATGACCGAACTTCATTTTCAGGTGCACTAACACTTCTAATATAGTCTATATGGATTGTCAGTAATCTCTAATAATCTTTTTACAGCCTTTGTGCAAAATCTGAGCAGCACTTCATTAAGGAACAACAAGACTGGGTTCTGATTAATCAATTGTGAACGGGACGCTCTCTCAAGCATAAAATATGAGTTCGGGGATCTGCCCCCCCTGCACACCCGTCCCGTTGGTGCTGTCCGAAGAGCACTGGAACTGGAAGGTCACCTTCCCACACTGGACCTCTGTCATGCCCTCCTGGCCAAAATAACTCAACTCGTTCCCGTCCAGAACCACGCTGGCTGTGTAGAAAGTGTCGGGTTCGATCTGCACCGGGTACTCGAAGAAGACGGGGAAGGTTTGGCTGGAGCCATCGGAGAAGTATTTGATGATGGCG
Organism: Sinocyclocheilus rhinocerous; assembly: GCF_001515625.1. Lineage (NCBI taxonomy): Eukaryota > Metazoa > Chordata > Actinopteri > Cypriniformes > Cyprinidae > Sinocyclocheilus > Sinocyclocheilus rhinocerous. Next base: position 730,734 of record NW_015643169.1, on the reverse strand, counting down.
ACGCCGAGCGTCACGCCTTGCCGCTTCAGCTCGATCTTGGCCTGGTACTCCGCCGAGCCGCAGCTGGAGCCGTACAGCCCGAACCCGGCGATGAAGACGCGCTTGTCCACGGCGAACTGAATGCTGTCGCAGCGCCCGCGGTATCGCCACTGATTGCTGCGGTAGGCGCAGGACTGAAAGCGGTGGCACCGCTGCGGCGTTAACCCTTTCCGTGGTTTGCAGACGAACTTCAGCTCCGGTTTCTTGGCCGCTGTGTACCACAGGAAAATATCGTTGGTTTCGTTGAGCGTCAGCACGCCGGACTGCGCAACGCCGTTGGCGAAATCATCGAGCGCCATTGCCGGGATCCGTATCAGGTAGATGTTCTTTCCTAAAAAAAAGCCGTTTGTTCTCGATGCTGGGCTGGAGTTCCTGTCGGTGACACTCGGCCTCCGCCCAGCTCAACGCCGCCTCCAACACCACCATCTCCTTGGCGTTGAGCGTCTCGCGCCGCAGAATGCTCTCCAGAGTCTGAGCGTCGATGTCGCAGAAGCCCTCGGACCGGAGCGCGAGCTCGGCCTGTGCGTCGATCACCTCCCAGCAGCGCTGTGTGAGGTCGGGCTCCTCGAACAGGCAGCTCTGAGAGAGCAGGACGCAGGCGTTTCTCGCGCTCAGGCTGGTCTCCAGGAAGTTGACGCAAGCGCGGGCCAAGTGGGGTACAATGTATTTTTTGGCGGCGTACAGTGTGGCGAGGACGGTATCGGCACACAGGTCGATCTCATCACAGTAGATATACCTGAAAGCAGAGTGCAACATTTTTTATAAATTTGCAAAGAATGTGCAAATAAATTCTAAAAAATAAATGAATGCTCCTTCACTGAAGCAAATGAGAGACAAATAATAAACATTCTGAAATTCATGTTAATTCACTCAAAATGCTAATTACTATGTCATTTGTAATGGAAAACAGTATTATTTCAAAATATTTGTAAATAAATGTAAAAAAAAATTCTTTTATTAAAAAAATTTTTTTTTTAATGTTCTCAGACTTTTTATAAATGTTCTGGACTATCTAAGCCCATAACATAAGTAGAATATACATTTATTAAAATAAAATAAAAAAAGGCTAAAATTAAAAGGGGTAAATTTATATCTTCATGACCCCACGACATCAAAATGTGCAAAAAATGTTGTGTCTTTTAATTAAATATTAGCTTAGTGTCTATCTATACGCTAGGGTCTGAAAAGCGTACTTGAGCATGGCGAGGAAGGACGCTGGCTCCACATCAGGGATCCGGATCTCGTCCTTATCTTCAGCCAGTTCTCCGTAGAACATGGCATGAAATACAGAACTACCAACAGCCAGGACATACTGAAAAAGACAAAGAAAATGCATTCAAAAAGAGATTATAAGCATCACTCAAGAACATGTCCCGGTCATACTTCACTCCAAAATCAAAAGGAAAAAATAAATAAATTCTGCATTAAAAAAAAGAAAAGAAATCTAATTAAAATACTCTAATATTTAATTTCTTAATTTCTAATTTATTGTATTTACTGGAGTGATTCCATGTCAGTATTTCTGAAACATGGCTGAAGCCTGGTAATTCTGTACCTTGTGTCCAGGCACTCTCTGGGTTCCTCCAGGAGGTCCCACCACAAAATGAATATCGGCCATCAGCTCGTTGTTGAACATGACTGAGTTTCTGCAGAGGACAAATGAGTGAGACCCTTCACATACAGAGCTATCAATGCAACATCACGTGCCGTCTAGGTAGGCAGCATAACAGAGCAATGCACAAGAGAAAGAGTGATTCACCTCTCTCTGATAGTGGGATACACGCCTTGCCAGTTACATCCCTGAATGTTGTTGTTGTTGCTGATGTTCTGCTGCTGGTACTGTTGAACAGCGGCCAGTTTTTTGGCAGGAAACAGCTCAGCGGCCATTTTAATACCAACACATGTCAATTAATCAGGAGGATGTCATAGCAGAGGATCTGGCAACCTGTGAAACTGGAAAGACAAAACACTCCAGGTATTCTGAATGACACAAAAAGCATTCATAATAAATAATTTTAATACAAACGCTTGAAATGACTCTTTTTATGCACATACTTGTCGCCTTAATAATGTGTATATGACATTATCAATCCTAATTTTTTTTTAACAAGCATTAAATCTTTTGGATTTGATTTTAATAGGTCTTCTCATCCCGGTTATCTTACACAAACTATTTGAGATTGCCGCTAAATGAAGCAGTTCACATAAGAAGCTCAGCTAATTCACATTCATTGCTAGACTGACACAAACAGTTAGCAATCACAGCTAAAGCTGCGATGATCATCCAAATATCACAGAACAGCAACAAATACTGTTAAATAAGTGTTTGAATGATCTAGAAGCACGCGCATTTAGTAAATCGTGTGATAACTGTAATATCAATGATAACAGATGATGATCTGAATTCAGATGCAAGCAACAGGAAATAAACAAAAGCGAGCTCACAAACCTCCAAAACATCAAACTAAAACACCATCACGACATGCCAGCGACATCAACCAATAACAGTTCAACAGCAGTAAAATACCAGAGGTTGATTAATGCAGCAGGTTTAGTGATAGAGTGGGGAAAGTTTGCAGCTGGTTTGCACATCAACATCCTCCATGACCGGAGGATCCGCCTGACGGACTGCGCATGCGCTACAGTTGTTCTTCTTCTTCTTCTTGAAATTTTATTGGCGGTTGACAAACAACAAAATGGTGTATTTCCGCCACCAACTGGAATGGAGTGTGGATCAAAAAGTGACTTACTTCCTTCCC
>NW_015643169.1:676012-727784 GCF_001515625.1 Sinocyclocheilus rhinocerous | reverse complement strand
CTTCTTGAAATTTTATTGGCGGTTGACAAACAACAAAATGGTGTATTTCCGCCACCAACTGGAATGGAGTGTGGATCAAAAATTGACTTCCTTCCCCAATTTTTTTTTTTTCTTTCTTTTTTTTTCCTTTTTTTTTTTTTAAATTCTCTCCCACAAATTAGTTATTTTAAGGAACTGAAAAATAAAACTATAGCATTCATTCCTTGAGTTATTTTGTAAAATATATCTCGGTGTAAATTGCATTTTTATTTTTTCTAAATTTTGCATTAGAATCCTTCTTTCAGTCTCATATTTCTGACAGTACAATATAACATGTTCCACTGTTTCTTCTTGTCCACAAAATTGTTGTTGTTCTTCTTCTTCTTTTGGAGTTTTATGGCGGATGGCAAACAAACGATAGGTGCATTCCCGCCACCTACTAGGCTGGAGCTATAGTTGTTGTTGTTATTATTATTATTTATAAGGGAAAAAAGGAGACGAAAGTACTGCTTGCAGCTAACAGTAGGTACTATGAACTTTCTATATTTTATTTGGATTGTGTTAATATTTATAGACTAAAACTGATGTTAAAGCAGCACTATGTAACTTTTTCTGTGTTCAAAATTTGCAAAATGTATATAATGAGCGAGTACATCATGAATTCATCTTCCAAACCGCGTTTTTGTCTTATTCCGAATCACTACGGTACACTTATAATAAGTACTTATATTTGGACTATTGTAGCCTGGTCGGGTCGTCACCGCTGCGGAGTAACACATACCTGCGTGAATCGCCAGAGACATAAATTTAGAGAAGTAGCTCCGGTTGTAATGTTCTTCCGCGGGATGTGTGCAGTTCAGTTTATTAACCGCTAGAGCGCCAAAAGTTACATAGTGCTGCTTTAGACTGTTGTTACAGTCGTGTCTTGATGTGATACGCTGTTTCTCACAAATTACATATATTTGCTGTAAGAATTGCTACCAAATTATTTATTTAATGCCAAATAAAATATTTATTTTATTTATATATTTTTAAACCTATATTGCATTGATAGTACGATACCAGAAGGTGGCGCTTAATGCAAGGTTTTAGAATAATTTATAACCTTTTTAAATCGTTGCAAATTGACGTATTTTTTTCATTCTTTTTTGCATATTTTTTTCTTTTATTATTTTCTATTTTATAATATGCTATTTATTTTTTAATACATCCTTATATATCATATCATATATATATATATATATATATATATATATATGTGTGTGTGTGTGTGTGAATACTTAGGACCATGTGATGTTTCAGTTTTTCTTTTTTAATAAATCTGCAAAAATGTCAACAATTCTGTGTTTTTCTGTCAATATGGGGTGCTGTATGTACATTAATGAGGAAAAAAAATTAACTTAAATGATTTTAGCAAATGGCTGCAATATAACAAAGAGTGAAAAATTTAAGGGGGTCTGAATACTTTCCGTACCCACTGTATATATATATATATATATATATTATTCTATTTCTTTCCTGCACTGTAAAACCCAATTTTAGTTTTTGGAATAAAATTTTTCATTAAGGAAATCAAGCTGAAACTCTGAAAACTAAAATTATAGAATGATATTTTAAATAGAAATGGCATACATTGTGAACATTGCCTCAGGTGCTCCTGATCTGCAACTATGACGAAAGAGTTTTCATCTTTGCAGATTGTTCAGTTTGCCAGCTGTAACAATGGAATTAATGGATAATTCTAATACAAGAATGTTTAGCTCATAAATAATGGGCAAGACTATCTAATAACATACTTTTTTCCATAAACATACATTTTTTTATAAACACTTTCTCTTGCCACTGACAAAACATGCATTACAAAAAGATACTGGATTTCTGCACCTTACACATTTTTAGACATCTACCATTTATCCTAACCATCCTCAGCCTTAAACATCAAGGTCAGTGTGCGAAATTCACAGACTGCAAAGAATCTCTTTTATTAGTGATAAAATAGCAAATATTCAGACCCATCACTGGAATCCCACGGCCAGCAAACCTCTGACTGAACATTGACCCTGGAAAGCAGCTTGACTGGAGCTTAACAGCAAAACTGCCCTTGTTGCACTGATGCAAAGGCTTTACGTAATGATTTACTAATTACACTATAGAGGCCTCAGCCTTGGGGAATGCTGGGTACGGGTCTCTCAGTCAGACTCCCGACAGGCACCGACCTAATGGAAGGGGTCCGTAAACAAGCCACACTTTTATTGTCTGGGCATTGATTTGTATCTCTCAGACCAATTCTAGGCCATTTAGAGGTTTTTAAACTAGGAAATGACCATTGTTAGCCTGTCTACACAAGTTATGGTCAGCTTGTACACAAAAATGTTCTTTTTTAATGTTCGTGTGGAGACCCATACTATGTTTACTCTTCTATTCATAGATCCAGTCAGTTTTCTTTGCTTTTCCATAAAGTCTGAGATTAAACTGCTGTGGTAAAGCTTGTGAAAGGTTATATTAAAATATCAGTTTAATAAAACATCACTTTGCTTTTATAGGATGGTTGATTTGGTTATGGCAGACACAAAAACATGCAAAGCACAATAAGAAACCAGAATGTGCCCAAGATGTATTTGGACACTTAGCCACACTTACAAGTGGCTGAATTTCATTGTATTCACAAACAAATGCTGTTAAAGCTTGTCTCAAAACTTAGTTTCATTGGTATCTTCATTTTTTAACAGCATATCTACTGTTTTAACATTTAAACTTAATAAACTTCTTTTAATGAAATGTTCTCATACAGCAAAATAAGCAAATAAATACATTTTAAAACATACAAAAAAAAGGCCAAAAAGTATGTTTGTTAAAATATGTTTCAAAATATATTTGCATATTTTCTACCAATATATTTTGGCCATTTTTTGATATGTAAATATATTTTACAAATATATTTTAAAAATGTAAATCTTAAATATATTTTTAAAGATTTTAAAATAAACATGTTCAATCCAAGAAAAAAAAACAACTTTATTTGTTGCCTTTAACATTTTAACATAATACATTTGAATAAAAATCAGCAAGGACCATACTTTACAATGTTCCAAAAAATTACAATTTAATTTTGATCTCTTGTCGGCTATTCCATTCTGAAGAAGAAAAAAAAACAACTTTATTTGTTGCCTTTAACATTTTAACATAATACATTTGAATAAAAATCAGCAAGGACCATACTTTACAATGTTCCAAAAAATTACAATTTAATTTTTAGTTTTGATCTCTTGTCGGCTATTCCATTCTGAAGTGAAGTGACATATGTGTGGCCAAGTATGGTGACCCATACTTGGAATTTGTGCTCTGCATTTAACCCATCCAAGTGCACACACACAGTAGTGAACACACACCCGCGCAGTGGTGCTGCGGCACCCGGGGAGCAGTTGGGGCTTCGGTGCCTTGCTCAAGGGTCTCACCTCAGTCGTGGTATTGAGAGTGGAAGAGAGCGCTGGTTACTCACTCCCTCCATCGACAATTCCTGCCGGATCTGAGACTCGAACCCGCAACCTTTGGGTTACAAGTCCAACTCTCTAACAATTAGGCCACGACTGCCCCATTCTGCAGTTGCATTTAGCCTAATTGTAGGCCACTGTAAGACTGCCAATTTATTTTCTTGCCCCGAAATGAATTTTTACATATATTTTGTTGTATGAAGGTCTAAAACTAAATACATTTTCTATTTCTAGCTTCACTGTACAGAAAGTGCGGTTGTGCTGTCTTTCTTTAAAATGTATGCCACTTGGTTTGGTATTTTGTTATCTATCAATGATATCCTGACATTTTTAAGTGTGGTTTAAGTCTCCAATAACTTTTTGGGGCCACTGTATTTGCAGTTTATATTTGAGTAACCACATATAATGAGCTGTGATTAACAGCATATGCAGGTATATTTACATAACTCATGTGGCGTTGCAGCCATAACATTATACAATATCTGCAAATACAGATTTTGTATCATTTTAGTTGAATGTGGCAGCTAATGAAATCTGATGTTCTCTTTTTTTCCTCTGTAGTGAGCGGCGGTGATTTATGCCCCAAGTGTATTGTGGGATATCAGAGTCTCTGAACACAGGGTTGGTAAGGCTTTTCCTACTCCACAATGATTTGAATTTGGCCTTTGTGTTTTTTCCTTCTTTCATTAGATTATCTGTCATTTTGCAAAACGTATTTTGTACCATTTCACAAAACGTCTATGATCTTGAGATATGATTTATGATCATTTGAGCCCACCAGAGCTCACACTGTATATATAAGTTTATTTTAAAATTGATTTCAAAATATATTTCAACATGCTTTCAACGTGAAAATTGATTTCAAAATATATTTCAACATACTTTCAACATGTTCCACTAATATTTAACACTTAAAAATTGTGCAATTTTGTCCCCCATATATATATATATATATATATATATATATATTGATCAATATCACCCAGCCCTATTTTCAATGTGCTTTTCTTCCTAACTGTTCTGTCATGGTGTCACCTTTTAGTGTTGTTTTGCTGTGAGTGATGGCACATGGATTCAGCTCCAAAGATCCCCCAAGATCCTTTTCAAATCCTCGAGCGAGCAGATTGGCCAAAGTCAATTAGAAGTCTATTACAATGAAATGCTGTTTATGGAGATAAAGGATGAATTAGCCGTACTAACTCTCTTTATTCACAGCCTCTTTCTTTCTATTTATCTGTCAAGTGGCATTCATTAAATTGAATAATACGTCTCATGCCTGGGAACTGCAGCGTTTGGACTGAACACATGGTGTGATAATAGGGGGCTCTGTATTCATTGGCTGGTCAGTTCCTGCCCCTTGTATTGTGCACAGGCTTTCTCAGGGCTTAGTGTATGTGTTGTGGAGAAGGAAAGGGTGGTAACAGTGTTTCGTGAAGGGTATTGTAGTATTTCTTAGTGAGGGCTCTTATTGTTCATTTGGCTGCGAGTGAGTGGAACAGACGGCTGGGCTGCACATCCAGGTGCATTCTGGGATGCGGTGTGTCTTGATCCAACCCCTTCTTTGTCACATCATCCATTGTCATAATTTCAAGCTGTGTGTGTCCATCTCATAGAAAGTCATTATGAGAGCATGTTACACACCTTTTGCCAGAGATTCCATCAAAGAAAAGGTCGTTCTGGACCTTAAAAATAGACAAAACAAAAGCAAACAAAACTAAACAAGACCAAACTGCAAGTAAAAAGACAAAACAAAAGCAAACAAAACAGCAAGTAAAGAGTAAAGACTAAACAAAACAAAACTAAACTAAATAGAACAGCAAATAAAAAGACAAAACAAGAGTAAACCTAACTAAACAGATCTAAACAAAACAAAAAAAAAGACCAAACTTCAAGTAAAGACAAAACAAAAGCAAACAAAACTAAACAGAACTAAAACAACGAAACAAGACTAAACTGCAAGTAAAAAGACAAAACAAAAGCAAACAAAAAAGGACAAAACAAAACTAAACTGAACAGCAGGTAACAAGACAAAACAAAAGCAAACAAAAAAGGACAAAACAAAACTAAACTGAACAGCAGGTAACAAGACAAAACAAAAGCAAACAAAACTAAACCGAAAAACCAATAAGTAAAAAGACAAAACAAAAGCAAACAAAAAGGTAGTTCAAAAAGACAGTTCATAGACCTTAAGGATGGATAGATAGATAGATAGATAGATAGATAGATGTAATAATTCAGCTCTCAATTGAGTGGTCTATCAGCCAGATCATGACCAGACCAGCAGTAACCAACATATACCAGTCTGCAAATGTAGCTCTGGGTCCTTCTTTCTGTCCTCCACTGGTCATTCATTCAGCTGTAGGGACCTGTGTTCACCACCAATGAATAGTCAATAAAGAGCCCATCACTTTTCGCTGCATTTGCTTAAAAGAAAAGCATCTCAGAAAGCTCTTCTCCGGCCCAAACGGTCACCCCTGCCATCTGTGCTGCGGTTCTCCGCTCTCCTGCGCGTGGTTGAAAGGGATAATGGAGTCTTGAATAAGTTTTGAATACTTGAGAATAGACCGTCCTTTATTATCTCCGGCAGCATCTGCCTGCCGCTCCATTGATGTGCTCCGTGTATTTACTCCACTCAATTAAACCACTATAAACTCCATTAGCAACAACAGAGCCAATCAGAAACGGCCACACAATAGAGACGGATAAGGGCCCTTCTCTCGCTCCTTCAGGTCTCTATTCAGAGGAGCGCTGGAACAGCTGCTGATAATCTGCTTGTGCACTGCTCGCCGTGTCTTTATATTGTCACGTCAATAGTTTCAAACAGGTGTTGCTTTAATTAATGTAGCATTCATGGGCATTCAGGGGCCCTCAGCCTCATAAGGGCCTTCCAATGGTAGAAAGAGCAGCCAAACAGACATGCCATCACTCTCAAAACCAATATTACAGGCATTAATGACTTTAAATGGGGTTTAAATGAGGTCAATATGCAAATGTGTCCACTGTTTGCACTGGGACTCACTGAAATGAATACACACAAACATGCTGTTGAATGGTAGCATGTGATGTTTTTAAACTCTTGGGCTTTTTGCCATTTCTTGATAGGATGCTAACTGCTAGTCTATACAATAGTGAAGTGTTTTGCACTTTTTCCACGTGCATTTCAGAAAATTCTTCAATAAAGAGGCCAAACTAACAAGCTCCTAAGCACCAATTTAACTTAAATTGATTAAAGCAAAAATTTTAGCAAATAACCTACTCATCCAGTTATGCTATTAATGTCAGAAATTATGATACAATATAAAATCATTAATTATAAAGCATGCCTGCCTGTTTTGTTACATGTAAATTTTGTCATAGGTACAGTATGTGCCTGTACTGTCTGCAGTAATTGTCAGGTCCACTAGATGGCTCACAGTTGGGCTGTTGGTTTTAAAAAAATACTCTAAGAAGAAGACAGAAAAAACAACAACAACAGAGGACCAATGGAGTGCTGCAGGGATGATGCGTTTTTGTAGGCCAAAACCTGGTTAGAATTTAGCATTTCTGGTTCCATCGTCCTAAAGTCAATGGATTTTTCAATGGGTTTTTGGTTGGAATAAGATCTGTGGTTAGACGCAAGCTCAAGATATTTTCACATTTTGATCTATGACATAAAAGACATCAGTAATACCCTCTTATGATTTTTTAAAAGCTTTTGTATAGTTGTTAGCAAGTGGCTAAATGGAACTATAAAAGATTAACTCAAAAATTTATATTTTGAAGAATGTGAGAATGTATTGGGGATAATGGTTTACAAGTAATGCGCATTACGTAATCAGATTACTCTTTCAAGTAACTAGTAAAGTAATGCGGTACTTTTACATTTACAAGAAAATATCTGAGTTACTTTTTTAAATAAGTAATGCACGTTACTTTGTAACTCAAGTAACTCAAAAGTAATGTAATGCATTACTTTCCATAAAAGTAACTAACACAATTAGTTACTTTATACGGAGTAATGCAATATTGTAATGCATTACTTTTAAAAGTAACTTTCCACTGAATGTGAAAAAGTAACTTTCCACTGAATGTGAGTAACAGTGAGTAACAGAGGCACTTCCTTCAGGCTGTCATACAGTTGCTGGTCCCCACTGACTTCCATACTATGGAAAAAATACTATGGAAGTCAATGGGGATCAGCAATTGCTGATTGCAATTGCGTTCTTCTAAATATCACAAAGTTTTAGAACAACTTGAGGGTGAGTAAATGATGAGAGAATTTTAATTTTTGGGGTGAACTATGCCTTTAATTCACCCCAAAATAAAACTTCTGTCATCATTTACTCACCCTCAAGTTGTTCCAAATGACATTAGACCCAACTGACTTGCATTGTATGGACAAACAAACACTGAGACATTGTGATATTGAGTAAATGATGAAAGAATTTTCATTTTTGGGTGAAGTATCCCTTTAAAAAGTTGTAAAATGGCCTTGCTGGTTGCCCTGTCTGGTTCTAGAACAAAGGAATGTTCATATAACAAAAAAAAAACGTTTTTAAAACAAAAGATGTTTTGAATATTCTTAGAACTTTTGGAAATAACATTTTCATAACTCAATAAGAATGTTAGAACAATGTTCTTAGAACCTAAAATTGTCAATCAGCGTAGTCGTGATGTTCGGAGTGAGTAGTAACTTGTCATTAGTAACTTGTGGTGTATGTACTCTCACTGATAATTTCTTTGGTTGTTGGCTTGTTGATGTCATAACAAAATATGTCACTTTTAAGGTACAGCCCAAAACACCAGCATCACTCTATTCTCATATAATTAACATATTTTCCCATTTGAGTGGGTATTTCACTTTGGAGAACCCGATCTGCTTACAAAGCGGCTTTGACCCTTGAAACCAGCATTATAGACCCACTGGGAAAACTAAAGAAATGGAAATGTTCTGAAATACGACATTTTAAATTATTTTCCTCTGGTGGAGGTTTATAAGGGAACAAAGAAAAGAGAGACTAAAAAATTACATTTTGAAAGAGGTTATGAAAAAAGTGCCAAAGATTGTTGAAGTGGGCCATCACTCACCGAAGGGCCTGAACTCTGGCGCGTGTGGAGACGGTGCATGGCACATTGGCTGGAAACTATGCATTCACTGCAGTGCTGCATGAAGAAGCCATTACCACAGATAGCCATGGGAAAGACCTCCATCCATTACTCAATCAGTGCAGAAAAGGAATTGATATTTGTTCCCCCTCATCTTTAACTGTGTTGAATCATCTGGATACTGAAAGCATGCATTAGATGCGAAAACCATCATCCGATGTGCTTGTTTCTTCACTGTATCCGAGGTGTTTTTCAGGGGTTAATGGAGAACAGATAGGAGTATTTCACCAAATACTTCCTGTCTTGCTTTGGGACTTCCTCATTCTTTGACATATTAATGTGGTTTGGACTGGACAAACAGTTTGAGAATATGCTGCCAAAATGTATGGAGTATTAATTTGGCCTTTTATATCCCAAAAAGTGTCATTAATGAGATCCCCTGAGAGGAGAACTTGCTGAGGAGAATGTGTTTTTACTTTTTTAATCAGTCAGGCTTGCAGTTTAATCATTGTGGCAATAAAACGGGTGGTAAAGTCATGCAACTTGCTGGAGGTTCAAATCTGACATCACGCAGGAGCATCAGTTCTTTGCATGTGCATAAAAGTTGCAGTCTCACCCTTTCTCTGTGTGTCTCTCTTCCCTGAGGCCCATGGGATCCTGAGCTCTTGGTGTCCTCTGCTTTAGGACAATAGGAGGAATGTCCAGTCCTTTCTGTGGCTCAAACAGAGCGTCAGGAGAGGAAGTGGCCTCAGCGCGTTCAGTCGATCCACAGCCTCAGGCTGCAGGGAGCAGCTTTCTCATCTAATCCCTCTCTCAGGCTCCTCTCTCTTCCTTTCTCAATCCCTCGTTTGATCAGTCCCCCTCTCTTTTCATTCATTCTTTCAGCTCCAGCTCTCTCTTTAGGCTGTTTTTACAGCATGTTTGATACATTACAGCACCAGTGATGGGCTCCCTTTGTTCAGGTCACTCTGTAATTCATCCAACCCACAAAAACAATTTCATATTACATTCTCATTTCTGTAATGCAAAAACATTATATCAACATAGTATGAAAATAACATGAAAATATTATTACAATACATTTAAATACACCTTTATTCATTTTGTTAGTATTTGTTGTACTGAATATAATTTATGCTGGTTTAATTTGTAGTATTAATGTAATGCGCTTATAATTCTGCTTATAAATAGTAAAAACAGCAACAACACCAGCAATTTAACATAATAAATGTTATTACCTTAATACAATGTGCTTATAATATAAATATGATAATAAATAATAAAAACAATAAATAATGACAATTGAGAGAAATGATTACATTATCGAAATTGTACTGCATTTCTATGGTTTTGTTTAAATTGTATTACATAAATACAATTAGTCATAGTAGAAAAATGTTACAAAACTACTATGAAATTGTTACGGGGCTGACGAGACGTGAGGATCCAATTGCAAGCTATTTATTAGGAGAAGACAGAGACGTGGTCATAAAACAGGCATGGGTCAGATAATGGCAGACAGGTATATGGCGGGCAAGACACAAGAAGAAACCTAAGGCTAGCGGAGGTGAACAATCGGCAAACAGAATCAAAGGGGCGAGACTAGAGGGATAAGTCCAGGTACAAGGCAAGGTCCAGGCAGGGGCAAACAGAATCAAAATAGGGCAAGACGAGAGGAGGAATCCGAGAGACACAGGCGAAGATCAAGAAACGAGAACACAGACAAGGCAAGACTAAGGTGAGGCTAAGACAAACTAAACGGGCTCTGTAATGTAGCTATCGCTAGGGGAGTGATAATCGCTAAACAATACTCGGCAGTGGAATGGGATCAGAGTGAGAGTTAAATAGGGGATGTGTGAGTGATAACAGCTGTGTGCAATCAGTGCTGTGTGCAATCAACTGTGTGTGTGTCATCAGTGCAGTGGATGATGGGATATGTAGTCCGGGGTGATATGCAACAGTGTGTAGTGCGAGAGTCAATGAAATGGGAAGGGTGACCTCTGATGGCTAGCAGACGGAAGTTCATGGACCGGATACGTGACAGAAATAGTATAAAAACGAGTAAAACATCTAGTCGCTTTACAGTAATTTGGGAGAAAAATGTGCTCATAGATAATAAAAACAACTAAAATAATAATAATAATAATGCAAATAATCCTGATTATAGTAAAGAAAAAAAAATGTTTTTTTTTATTTAAATCTGCATAAATTAAAGGCTCTAAGACAACAATGAAACAAAAATACTTTACAATTTAAATATATATATTCATTACAGTAATGAGAATCAGGATGAAAATGCGCGTAAGTGTCATAAACATCGTAAAAATTCAAGAAATGGTAAAGGTTCTAAAAATAGGCTTCCTTCTTAGGCTTTGAGAGATTCATCTTAGTAAAATATCAGGTTTACTAGTTTGAATGCCATGATGGCAAAAGAAAAAAAACTCCAAAGCTCTGAAATTGGAGGAAACAGTCTCCCTCATCGGTGGAAGGATTAGATGTGCATCACCGACTGCAAACAAGCCAGAGAAATACTTCACGTTTGTGTTTTTCAGGGCTGTGTGTTGTTTTCATTTAGTCTTGTGTGTGTGAAGGGGAAGAGGGGGTTTGATATGTTCCTTCCTCTTTGCTTAAATGAGCCGTTCAGTGGCAGAAAAAGTCAGTTTACAGTGAAAGACCCATAATAACTTGTCAAACAACACTGAGATTCACATGAACAAATGTTTCCAACCAATGGAAAGTCACTTAGAGCAGTTTATCGTCATTTGCTGTGACAGATGTTTGGAACATAGTTTTGAACTTCAGTTTCAGACTCAAAACTACAGCGACTATAAAGAGTTTTTAGACAGATAAGATACACTTAAAATGTATTGAATGTTACAAAAGACTTCTGTTTTAAATAAATGCTGTTCTTTTGACGTTCCGATTGATTAAAGTATCCCGAAAATGTCACAGTTTCCACTGAAATATTAATAAGCACAACTGTTTTCAACATGTTATTGTGAAGTATGTGCTTTTCTCTCCATACTGTGAATCAGTTCAGTGATTTACAAAGCATACCTGTGTGTGTTTGTGTGGATTCAACGTCAAAAAATGTTCCTCGTGCATTTGCTAATGGGGCTTGCAAAATGAACAGTTTACACTGCACAGACTAAACTACTCCGTATGCCCAGCAAGGTGTATGTTAGTGTCTGTGTCTTTCTCTGCACACTGTGAAAGCGCATCTCAGTTTGGCCAGGCGTACCTGTGTGTGTTTTCCATGCACACTGTGAAATGAGGTCAGAGTTTGCATTGACTGATTTCTGTACACACAAGATGCTTCAGACAGGAATCCTCTCCTAATAATCACCTGTAAAGACCCTTCACTCAAACTATCAACACACCTCCACTGAAAGAAATTTGGTGTAGAAACAATTTTCACTCAGAAACTGCTAGTGAAGTTCGCCATTAATTACAAAGAACTACAAAGACATTTTATCGGAAAGACTGTAATAGTATTTTCTTGTAAAACATACTTTAATAACCGCTTTATAGAAATAATTTCTTGTCTAACATTAGAAATAATTACATTGTTTATCTGCATTAGAACACATCCTGGCATATCTTTCCTTCTTTTGCGGCATAACCATCTGAAAGCCCTTCATTTTGGTCTTATGAGATGTTGTACAGTGATATCGCAACCGAGAGAGATGATTGTTTGGATTAATGGTTTCCTCTCATGAGTTTGTGGTCATAATTATTCGCCTCAGTTCTCCGTGTGGGATTTTCATTCAGTTGCTGTCTCCAAATTCAAATCCACACTCTTAAAAACGAAGGCTATTTACTGGCATCTACTGTGAAGAACCTTTAACATCCATGGAACCTTTCCATTCCACTAAACGCTCTTAAAAATAAAGGTCTCAAAGAGGGGTTTTCACAGCAATGCCACAGAAGAACTATTTTTGGATCCTCAAAGAACCTTTCAGACAACAGTTCTTAAAAGAACCATTTTATTCTTACTGTGAACAACATTTTAATAATCTAAGAAACTTTTTCCTTATAAAGAAACTTTTGTGGAATGGAAAGGTTCCATGGATGTTAAAGGTTCTTCATGGAACCATCAATGCCAATATAGAACCTTTATTTTTAAGAGTGAAAGTTCTTTATAGTGGAAAAAGGTTCTTTTCGGATTTCAAATGTCACAATTAGAAAAGATCTGATCTAAGAACTGATCATGAAAGGTTCTTTGGGGAACCAAAAATGGTTCTTCTACACTCTTAAAAATAAAGGTTCCACAAGGGGTTTTCTTAGTGATGCCATAGAATAATTTTTGGTTCTGCAAAGACCCTTTCAGTGAACAATTCTTAAAAGAACCATTTTCCCCCCTGCCTAAGCAGGCTGGTTTTAGAGGGGTTTTGGCCACTTCTTTAGCTGGTCAGGCTGGGAGACCAGCTACTTCCAGCTTAAACCAGCTAAGACCAGCCAACCAGCCTTTAGCTCTTTTTTCAGCAGGGTGAAGAACATTTTAAAAATGTAAGAACCTTTTTCCACTAAACGACCTTTTTTTTGCAATGGAAAGATTTCATGGATTTTAAAGGTTCTTAATGGAACCATAAATGCCAATAAATAACCTTTATTTTTAAGAGTGCACTCTAAAAAATGCTGGGTTAAATACAACCCAGTGCTGGGTAAAATAGGGACAAACCCAGCAATTGGGCTGTTTTGACCCAGCGGTTGGGTTAAATGTTTAACCCAACCTTCAGGGGAAAGTAACCCAACCGCTGGGTCAAAACAACCCAGTTGCTGGGTTTGTCCCTATTTTACCCAGCACTGGGTTGTATTTAACCCAGCATTTTTTAGAGTGTGTACATGCAAAGAAAATAAAATGTAACTTTTCAAAAAAAGCTTTAAATTCTTCATGTTGAAAGAATAGTTCCCAAAAACTGTTTAAAAGTTCTAAATCGATATCTTATGAGGTTATTTTTCAGTTAGGGAGCACCCTTAAAAGGTAGCAAGGCAGCTCACTTGGTTTTGGACAGAGCTCATGTTCTTATTTGCTCTTACCACCAACAGTTCATCTGTGTGTAGTAATTTGCTCCAGGGGTCCGGTTACCGTCCCAGAGTGAGAATGAACGAGGTTGCCATGGAGATCAAGTCATCGTGACTCATGACCGAGCAGTGTCCTCTCGCCTTGTGCGGCGCCCAGCGCGTTTCTCCCTCACTCGTAAACACAGTTGTATTCGATTAGCGAGGTTTGCTTTGCATTTAATCTGTCGGCCTCAATATCGCTCTGCTTTTCTGCTCTCTTCCCTCGTTTGTGCTTTTCTCTCAGGCGCGCATAAACACAAAACACAATCGCGAGCGCATAAAACAAGATGAAAACCACAGGCCGTGACAGCTGCGCACCACATCAGACTTGTTTGATATGTGTAACATTACAAGCCGTGATCATGCGGTCAGACATTCCTAAACGCCTGTGTCTGTGTGTGTGAAGGAGGAAGAATTGTGGCTTCGAAGGAAACTGACTAGAATCGAGTCTTTCTGAACTCTTTTCTCTTTCTCTCTCTGTGTGTGTAAAACGGCTATCCTTTGTAATGAGCGTCATTAGTGTTTGAAGCTGAAGCCTGTGCCCTGGGCATCATCACTGCAGATCTGTTTACACCACAGAGAAACCGCGGGAAACCTTGTCGCCTGGAGAAACACATGGAGCAAGAGAAAGACTAAATCTGTCATCATTTACGTACCCTCATGTCGCTCCAAACCCGTGTAGCATTCTTTCGTCTGGAAAACAAAATGAGAAACGAACGACTCTTATGAGCCGATTCCTTTTAGTGAATCAAAAACCCTTAAAAACCCACTCTAATGATTCATTCACTGAATTAACATCACTATACTCTATACTATACTATGACTCACTATATTGCAAGTCATCATAACTTTAATGTGTCAGTCGAAATGAACTTTGTGAGGTTGTTTGTAGGCCTAGTTTAAAGGATTAGTTCACTTCCAGAATAAAAATGTCCTGATAGCATAATTTACTCACCCTCATGCCATTCAAGATGTTCATGTCTTTCTTTCTTCAGTCGAAAAGAAGTTAAGGTTTTTGAGGAAAAGATTCCAGGATTTTTCTCCATATAATGGACTTCAATGGGGATCAACTGGCTGTAGGTCCAGGTTTCAATGCAGCTTCAAAGGGCTCTACACGATCCCAGCCGAGGAATAAGGGTCTTATCTAGCGAAATGATCTGTCATTTTCTTAAAAAAATAAACTTTTTAACCACAAATGCACTAGCTCCGTGATGTGCATCCACAAATTCGCACATTACGTAATCAGGTTGGAAAGGTCACGTGCGGTCAGCTCTTCGTCTGTGTACTCCAGTTCAGAAAGGTAGGGTAGGGTGAAAAACTCCATCTCATTTTCTCCTCCAACTTCAAAATCGTCCGACAAAGTTGTTTTACCTTTTTTTTTTTGTAAATGGCATTTGACTTTCTTTGCACGTTCGCTTTGTAAATGCTGGGTCAGTTCTTCCTCCTACATCACGCTTGACCCAACGTGACTACGTAATGCATGAAGTCGAGCTAGTGCAAGACGCACATTTGTGGTTAAAAAGTATATAAATTTGTATTTTTTTTAGAACATGACAGATCGTTTCGCTAGATAAGACCCTTATTCCTCGGCTGGGATCGTGTAGAGCCCTTTGAAGCTGCATTGAAACTGCAATTTGGAGCTCATCAAATATGGTAATTGGAAGCTCGGAGGAATTTTCATTTTCGGGTGAACTGTTTTTGTGGATTTATTCATTTTATGCTGTATGTGAGTGATAACAGATGTGTTTTTAACAGACAAATTCTTTTCATTTTTCTAATCTCGTCCACATCTGGATTCTTCCTGATTAAAGAATGGCACGAAGTGAAAAAGAACAGTAATCCATATTTTTATAGCACTAATTAATTTACAGTAAATGGGTACAGTGACTGAACCTTTAGCACAGGGTGGACTGCTGAGAAATGGCATTTTAGATTTAGTGAAAACTGAAATAACATTTCAGTGACAGGAAATTACACAAAATGAAGAGGACAATTCTCAGTTATTTTTATTGAGTAATGTGCAACAAAACGGTGAAGCCAAGAGCTCCTCGAGTATCCTGAAACTCCACCCAATCAAAGCGCTCAGAAACGCTCTGAATCAGGCACATCCACTCTGTGATTGGTGTGTGTTGTGTCAGACTCTCATGAGGGCAAATGGGAATGTTTGAATGTATCGGTCCAAGCATGTGTGTGTGTGTGTGTGTGTGTGTGTGTGTGTGTGTAATAACAGTAAGGTCTGTGATCTGTGTCCTGCGCCCCTGCTGAGAGCCAAACCGAACTGGGACGTGGCAGCTGGCCAATACACACACACACACACACAGTTTATAGATTTTTGTTTTTACTTACAGTTTTGCTTTTAAGTGCAATTTTTGGATATAACAATGACATGAATAAAGCTTAAAGATGAATATTTATTGCAATTTCTGATTAGTAATGGTATTATAAGTTATTGTTTTTTATTATTTTTAAAATTTTACGTTAATTTTCTCATTGAATTGCGCCGTCTTAGAGTGTTTGGTGGATGCCATTTTTGGTTATTGTTGTTGTTTTTTAATTTCATTAAATAACTATTTTGCATTCTCAGAAGAAAACAGTAGTTGCTGTGCCATTGCAGGGTGTTACTATGGGTTTGCTAGCATATTCTGAGTGGTTTTTAGAGTTGCTATGAGGTTGTAGGGTGTTCTGGGTTGTTGTTATGTTCTTGTCCACTAGCCCACCAACAAATCTCTATCATATTCTGACTAGATTTTTCACACAGTTATGGCCAGTATGAGTAATTTATGCTCCGGAGTTGATCCCTACTGTTGAGTAATAGTATAGCAAAATTGATGCTTTTCCAGCAAATCCTGAGGATTCTCACAGTCATCATTGTGGCATATTTTTGATGTGTCCATTGACATGAAAATAAAACTGGGAGAAACAAAGGCAGAGAGAGTTTGTTTGCCATTCCAGAGACCTGCACATAAAAGTGACCACAATAAATGAGCATGTGTGGGCTGTTTGAGCGATTGTGTGTGTGAAAGGCTCTCGACACCAGAGAAAGTGGACACTCGCATGCTTCTGACGAGATACTTTGGATCAATTAAAAAAAAAAAAAAAAAGATAATTGTATTGTTGTTTTCTTTGGAAATACTAGAAGGACACCCCATAACTGTGACATTTGACCTTTTCTGTGTGGAGGAGGATTGCAGGGTCATTAGCCTGGAGTCTCTTTGCTCTGCTCAGTATGTCTGTGAGAGTAAAGTACACAAAAACTCCACCGAAACCAGCATTTACACTCTCAAATGAACAAATGTGGTACAATGATGAAAATACCCCATTGTGTATGTACATTTAGACCCAGTTAAGTTATGTCCATACTTGTTAATCCTAACAAAGTCAGTGTTGAGAGAAAGAGAGAACGTGAATCATGAATCACTTGTCTTGGTCAACTGGACGAATGGTTCTGGGACGGGTAGGGGGTTGACCGTATGCTGCTGCACCAGATGTGCTTACAATTCATGGGAGTCGCACAGTTTGAACTCAATTTTGTGCGTGTGTATTTGTGATTTGCACATTACATTTTTCCTGCACTATTTTTATTCAAAAACGAACCATCTAAAATACAAGAATACATATTTTATAAATCAGGGTGATCCAATTTAGCATATCAGAAGAATGCAAACACTGCAAATGTTTAACAACCATCAGTGATTGTTTCTGTCAAATAAAACATTTTAATCTTCTCTCAAGTATATTTTTCACCTCTGGTAATATCTTTATCAAAGTGTGTAATTTCTGCACCACTAAAAAAGTCCCAAACAGAACTGAAAAAAAACTTGTTTTTAAACAATTTAAACACCCCATTTGCCATTGGTTGAACAAACAGGTAGTCCCGCCCCAAACTCACGCCATTGGTTGTGCTATAAACCGACCGTTGTGCCTGACACAGTCTGGCTACTCGACAAACTAATTTCAATTATTTTGGTGCTCCTAGAGACTCAGAAATTACACTTCACATTTAACATTAGTCGCGTAAAATGGACTTTTCACACAGATGTCACCAAGCAGAACTTTTGATTATTTCTGGGGAATTTCAGGGCTGGAATGATTCAGCTGGATGCGTTTCAACGAGATTAGCGAATTGCCTTAGTCTGCCATTTTAGAGGAGATGCCCGGCTAACAGGGAAAATTCTCAGAACTTTGGCTCTCTTAAAGTTATGAACAAACGTTCTTCCAGTAAGCATAATAAAAAAGACATTTTGAACGTTCAAGGAACATATTTTTGTTGGTTAGGTGGAGATTATTTGCATACCTGAACTTTTTATGTAAACATATTACATGCATTTATGTCAGTTTTGTGCTTGGTTGTACTATATTCCTCTGTCTCTATCTCCTGTCCAGATGTGCTTGTTGAACCTGCTGCAGCGCTGGCTCTGTTTTCAGAGTGTGAAATGTTTTCCTGACACATCAGGGATGGAGGAATTCAACTCCCTCAGATCTCCTCTCCACACACACACACAATTGACACTTGAAGCTATATTGGTGAAGATCCTTTTAAAATACAATGGTTTTCAAACTCAGCTAATGATTTTTGCTGTACTCTTAAACTTAACCCTCACACAAACCTGCTGACATTAGTAGATTTGAAGCAAAACATGAGTCAAATAATGAGGTCCAGCTCACAAACCAATGGTCAACCGGGGTTGTTTTTTTATATTTTTGAGGACACTTAAGGCCTCACAGATTTAACAAAACAGATGCACACAGGCAATAATACAGCTCATTTTCTGATTCTATTGACCATTCACTTACAAATGTTATGCGACTGTCCTGCCAGTGTTGTGGCGAGTGAATCATAGCATTCCCATTCTTTTTATTTGCTCATTACTGTGTAATCAGGAAAAGCTGGTGGATGCGTCCCACCGAGCGCAGCTGCGCGGCCCGCGGTGCGGGGTCTCGGCTCGAGCTGGTCCTGTGTACCGCTTCGCTGGGAACGGATGGGAGGTTTGCACCAAAACATCTTTAAACAAAACGTGGCCTTTGCCACATGATGTCTTTTTACCAGGTCACAGATTCAGCAAAATCTCATGGGAACGACACCTGTTGTGAAACGGACAGCAAGCTCACGGCCAAGAGAGATTGCTGTTGTTATCTGCCTAATGAACACAATTAAGATAAGGACTGTTCCAGCATATAACTAAAATGTTTCAGTATATAACTCCATATTTATGAATTTATTAATAAGATCAAATGAAATGCAACTCAAAATAATTAAGGCATTTTCCCCAATTCTCACTAAATAACCACAAGGAAGAATGATATTTAATCATTTGTATTCATGCACAAATATAACAATGTATATTAATAAACAGCAATATTTACTTAGGCTACTTCGGCATCTATTTATTACAACATTTCCCATATGCAAATGTAATATGTACATTTATAAAATTTCCATATATTAAATATGTTGTCATAGGAAGTAAAAACGTATATAAAACCTATTAGACATTGGAACAGTAGCCCAAAGAAAAAGTCATGTATCTGTGACTGAGGTCATTTTATTACTGTCGGTCACTTACAGCACATAAACTCTGTAGTAAAGATGAGGGGGAGTTCAGGACACACTTTCTCAGCACAGTTAGTAGAATATAATCACACACACACACCCTTGAGATCCCACGCATACTCTTCCATTGACTCTTCATCTGTGATAACATTAGCGTGAAATTTACAAGTTGTGCTCATAAGGACAAATGGATCATGAAGACACTATTTAATGTCCTCATTCACTTCTGTAATCTGGGTGGAATTTGATTTATCCATCAGGAATTTTTGAAAGGTGGACGGTACATTCCAGAATGAAGTCAGGTGGTCAGAGGGGGGAGGTGAAAAAGTATTGGATTTGTGACAGCGGTCAAAATGAACGATTGTTTTAGAGGTGGAGCAATTAAATAATGATGAATCGTATGATTCGACCAAAAAATGCATGGCTTGTTGACATGAATCCATGGTAGGTTAATTATATGTAGAAGTCAATTAGAAAGTGATGCAAATGTGTGTTGAATGTGCCGCTGAAATGAAGGTCTTGTTTTCAAAGTTTTGCCAAACGTGTGAGCTTTGACCTGTGTCCATAATTGTAATCTTTTATTATACTTTATGTCATACAGGAACCTTTTTGTGTTGTTGTCAAATGTCTTTTGTTTTCTTATCTATGGTATCTTTGGAGATGCACAGCATTATATTTCTAAGCTGTGTTTTTGTCATTTCTTATCTTATATCTGCTTATCTGTTATAAAGATATGCGTGATCATATATTTCCTGAAACACAAACTCATCACTTCAGTGCTATCGACATAAATAGAAAACTTTAGAAACTGCAACACTTTTTAGACACTTTGAAGACAATGACAACATCTGGCTAACCTCACAGAGATCTGAAATGTGTTTGTCATATGGGTTAGTTGAAAGTATTTACAGTCATTCTGTCTATTTCATCTCCAGAAGACAAAGAAGGAATTGCAATTAGCTACGTTTTCCCTTCAAACAAACTCAAAGCTTTCCTCCACACGCACTCAAACATTGCCAGTCATTTTCCTTTGGCCCAAGACGAGGAAGACTGGTCATTTCCATCAGGTGCTGGACAGTCCAGACGCCCTTATTGTACAGGTGCTTATACAAATAGCTTATTAATTCAGAACTGAAACTCAACCACGTTCATTTATATACAGTATATAAAAAAGTACTGTAATTTACAGTACAACTTGCCATGTAACCCGCTCCTAAAACCATATTATCACATTATTTATCCTGAAAAAAAAGGAGTTAGAAACTTGAAAGAAAAAGACTTGAAGTGGTAAAAGTCCAGGAACACTACACCACAAAATTTTAATTTAATTTAATTTAATTTAATTTAATTTAATTTAATTTAATTTAATTGGTTCTTAAACTAAACCAATATTGCATAAGGTATTTTCTGACATTTAATTTCATTCAGTTTCATTAATGCTTAATTTTGATTGCTTGTTGACATTAATCTTTCGTAGTAAATTTAATTTGAAATGGCCTTATTTTAATTGCTTGTTGACATTAATCTATAGTAGTAATTGTAATTTGATTGTTTGTTGACATTAATCAGTAGTAAATTAATTAAATTAAATTAATGTTAGATTTAATTGATCAAATAATGTATTTAATAAATATATTAATTTATTATACATTATAAGGTTTTGTCCTATTTATCATAAAATATTTTCAGAAATTTAATTTAATTTAATGTTAGATTTCTGAAAGTACATTTAATTTACCAATTAATCTATTTAATGAGTATTACTTGTATACATATTTTACTGAAAAAAATTATTCTTAATATTCTTAAGGAAATAATTTTTGCAGTGCACATTCACTGTGTGTCTGTGAGTAATCTGAAGGACAGATGAAGCATTGCAGATCTAATATGTAACAATAGTTGCTCATTAACTGTTCGTTATTTTCTCACTGACATGTTTCGCAACGTCGCTCCTGCAGGGAAATGACATGCAGGTCAGAGCAAGAAAGCAGAGGAGAGGCTGTGGGAACTTCAGCTCATACACAAACACACACGCACACAAACACAAAGCGCGATATTACTGTAAAACATCCCAGATATGAATGATCAGTCTCCAAAAACAAAGTCAACGGTAAACAAATGAATAAACAAACATGCAAATAGACAAAAATCACAGACTGAGGGTGAGGGTGAGAAAACCCTTGTCATCAGTCATGCATGAATAAATAAGGTGTGGAGATACAGGAAAGTAAAACTGCATGCCTCGTGAAGCATAAGGAGAAAGCGCCAGATACTGGCTGCTTGACAGCGTATTGCTGCCTGTGGCTACAGGCCTACTGGGATGCTAAAATCAGTTTTGGTAAAGTGTGGTTGAGCTGCTATGATGTCACTGCAGGTGTTTATGAGTTCCGAGGAATTGGGAGGGTCTGAGAATCCTTGATAAAATGCTTGATAGAGTCCTAGATTTATTTGAATAGCTTTGTCAGCGTCAACACACTGCAGTGTCACACCTCAGTTGTTTCTTGAGCACAAAGGGATATGGAAGATGTGGAAGATATGGAAATAAAATATATGGAAATAAAATCTTTTTTTATTTTAAATTAAAGTTAGATTTCATTAATTCATTAATTCACCAATTGATAAATAATTAAATAATATAAATAATTTCAAATTGGAATAGCATGCATGGATGAATTGTGCACAATAACATCAGTAAGTAGGGTCCATTTTGAATTTATGTTGACATTAAAATGTAAAAAAAAAAAATTATGATAACTAATTCCAGTCCTGTTAAATGTACAGAACAGCAAAACGATAAGTTAAATACTATACTAAAGAGATCATAAATAATTGATTAGTTGTGAACACTACCGTTCAAAAGTTTAAATGAATTACTTTTAAAGAGAAAGAAATTAATACTTTTATTTAGCAAGGATGCATTCAATTGAACAGACGTGACATAAATACATTTATAATGTTACAAAAGATTTCTATTCTATATAATAAATGTTGTTCTTTCAACTTCCTATTCATCAAAGAATCTAAATATATTTTTTAAAGATTTTCAGAAAAATATAAAGCAGCACAAATGTTTTCAACTGCCACCGAGTCACCAAGACTGAGCAGCAAAGCAGCATATTAGAATGATTTCTGAAGGATCATGTGACACTGAAGACTGGCGTAATGATGCTGAAAATTCAGCTTTGCATCACAGGAATAAATTACATTTTAAAATTTATTCTGATAGAAAATATTTATTTTAAATTGAAGAAACAAAAAATCATAATATAACTTCAATCAAATAGATGCAGCCTTGGTGTGAACATAAGAGACGTCTTTCATAATTTTCAAACAGTGTTTATTTGTTCATAAGATGGGGGTTTTTTTATTTATTTTTTTTACACGTGTGTAATTTACTACCTGCTCTCTTGTCAAAGTAATGCAGTTCATTCCATCCAGCAATGGCTGAGGGGGCGTGTCCTAAAGAGAGGGGTGGGCAGCTTCTGTTTCGGCCTGTGCCATAATCTATTCATGACAGCTCTTTAAGGAGACTGAGACCCAGCTGTTCTAATTTAAAAATAAAGACCCCCACCTTTATCAGCCCCTCCTTCCTCCATCTCTGTTTCACAGGAGATGCCCCTTCTGATCGCCCTTTCTTCTCCATCCCCCTCATTCCTGTCATGTTCTTTTCTTTTGGGACTCCTCTAACACGGACTGGGAGATGATTAACCGCTTCACGTTTAGCTTTGAAAAGAGCAGTTTGTTGTTCCAAGAAAGAGCCGTCTCCGACCAGCTGCCATTACAGGCATGAAAAGACTGAGGCTGTTCCTGTGCCCAAAACAATGGAGAACTAGCAGGGGTCCTGTGTTGTGATATTCAGGATTCTTGCTCATGAATAATATATGCATATTAACAGGACTGTCACAACGGCAACTTGTGCCGAAACGTGTAGCAAATAAACCTCATTAGAATGCAATCTAGTGAAGTAGTGAAAATGCAATAAGGCAGAGACACCAGGAAAGAAGGTCAGAGAGAGATGCCTAATGCGATTCGTCTATGATTACGTCTATGCAGGCTCATGGGTAAAAAACTGACAGAGATCGTGTGTGTGCTCTCTGAGATGTACAGACCTAGACAGGATAGACACCACTTTTAATTTTACATGAATGAACATGACACTATAAAGGACGGATGTACAGTCCGTACAATGGATCGTCCTGCTGTGACTTGGTGTCGATTGTTAAGACAATGAAACATTAAAAATGTATTTCCAGTGGACAAAAAAAAACATGGTTGTAAAAACTGTGACATAGCAAATTCAGAGTAAATGGCATCCACCTGACTAAGGTTCAGTCTTTTCAATATAATTTAGTTTGTTTTATTATAAATGTATTTATATATGGTAGTTTCGTACATATAAAATATACAATATCACATTTCATTTCATTTATTTTATTTTATAATTGAATTCTGATACCCTTTATTGTTTTTATTTAACTGGCTTTATTATATATTTATTATTATATGGTAGTCTTGCACATATATAATTATTTATTTTACATTTTATTTTATTTTATAATTGAATCCTGATACTCATTATTATTTATTTAATATTTAATATTCTGAATTTATTATATATTTATTATTATATTGTAGTCTTGTACATATAAATGTATTTATTTAACATTTACAATTATTATTTATTATCTTATTTTAACTTATCTGATTTGATTTCATTTTAGAATTGAATTATGATACCCTTTATTATTTATTCAATATTTAACTGATTTTATTATGTATTATATATTTATTATTATATGGTAGTCTTGTACATATAAAACTGTTTATTTAATACATAAACACATTTTATTTAATGTTTAATTGATTTTATTATATATTTATTATTATATGGTACACTTTAACATCTAAAAATTTACAATCCATTTTATTTTTATTTTATTTTATAATTGAAACCTGACACCCTTTAATATTTATTTCATATTTAAGTGATTTTAAAAAATCCTTCAAATAATTAGGGCAAAAAAAATTGCTTTAGAAAACAAGGTAGATGTTATTTCCACCCATGGCCCCGCCCAGTCATGAATATGTAATCATCGCAAGTGTCGGCCCCGCCCCTCCTCCGTGAACGGGCTGTATAGATGGAGCGCTCGCCTGGCCGCATTCGCAGCTTTTCCTCTCCAACCCGTGGGCATTGTTGTAAAAACAGAAGGACAATACAAGAATAGAGTTGCGGATAATAGAGCCATCAGGGAATCTGTCCTCTGTTTGATCTGAGCGGCTCTGTCCTCGTGCATGAGGCACTATATGAGAGCCGTGTGTCGGCTGAAGTTCTAGTTTCACAGCGAACGGTCCCAACAGACAGACAGACAGACAGAGGAGGCATGATTCGGAGACGGAGTCCAAGTTTTGCGGTGCTGTCCGTTCATGTGCTTTTGCGGTGCCTGTGGATGCGGGTACGTG
Source organism: Sinocyclocheilus rhinocerous (assembly GCF_001515625.1). NCBI lineage: Eukaryota > Metazoa > Chordata > Actinopteri > Cypriniformes > Cyprinidae > Sinocyclocheilus > Sinocyclocheilus rhinocerous. The sequence continues at coordinate 703,154 of NW_015643169.1, read as the reverse complement.
CGGGTTGCCTTTTGTGACATTACTGTTTATGTGATGCTATCTGAACATGTACATAGGAATAGATTGGAACTCAGGTAACCTGATGTCATGTGGGTCTTATGTGTTTAAAAAAAAAAAAAATGTATTTCTCTTTTTCTCAACTTTTGAGTTAAAATGGCTTTTAAAAACCTTTTGACAGATTTTAATTCTTTATGCACACAACTGCGATCAACAGAACATTTCTGGACAATAATTTAGCACATAAATTCATATAAATAGATAGAGAGATGATAAAGATATATGTCCCATGTGACAAATACTGTACTCTAATATTATTTCCCCCCGTGTTTTTAATATTCCAGGTATGTGAGGCATCGGGGCATTTTGAGATGCAGGTTTTGTCCATGCAGAACTTGAACGGGGAGCTGCAGAGCGGCGCGTGCTGTGACGGTGACGGTGCCCGCGACGCGGCGGACCGCTCATGCACGGCGGACGAGTGCGACACGTTTTTCCGCGTGTGTTTGAAGGAGTATCAGTCGCGGGTGTCTTCGGGAGGCCCGTGCAGCTACGGAAGCGGATCTACTCCCGTTATCGGTGGGAATACTTTTTCTGTCAAGCCCCTCGACAACGCGAACGATAAATCCAGGATCGTGCTGCCCTTCAGCTTCGCGTGGCCGGTGAGTTGAAAAGGCTGTTTTGTTAGCAAAGCCGTTGGGAAATCGTAATCTGATTAAACAAATCCGCTAAACATAGGATTACGGGAGACCGGGGCTAGTTGTCAAACACTTTACCACAGTAAATATTTCCCACGGTGGGTTTATTTGCGAAAGTCAGTTTGTGACTACTTGTTCAAAACAGCCACTGTTATTGGCCATGAAAAATGTACAGTGTTTGTGACAACATGTCCCCAAAAGCAGATCATAAACTTGTGACAACTTGCCCCGGTCTCACCAACATACCATTTTCCATGAAGCTTGTTTGTGAACGCCGGTTCTGTCCCGTTCTCGTGCTCTGGGCCATGACATTCCTGTATGAAGACGCTCAGGTTGGACAGGTGTTGTGTTACTCCACCCTAGCCGGCACAATCCGCCAGTATCCTCTGAAAATAGCAGGACAATGCGATGTGAAACACCTCAGTTTATCTCCAGCACCTACTGATGGACATTCAGAGGCTGTTTTACACACAATGGCCACAGGAAACTGCTCTTAGATATCTAGTCAGACCGCCATTGATCATTTAAAGGGGGTTATCTCACTATCTCTAATTGTCTTAATGAAACCTATAGTGAGCTGCCTACCTAGGCAGCATTTTTGGGTATCATAGGTGCCCTGCTAGTCCAAAATGTGCCTATGATGCAGGCAAATTAATCCTGTCTAGGTTGGTCCACTAGGGTTTGAGGCACATCCTATAATTCAAACTAAGCATGCATTCATATGTGAGGGTTTTGTATGGCCAGTGCTTATATACAATATTATGACAGCTACAATATTATGACAACATAATGCTGTATGCTGAAATAAAAAATGACAATACAATCATAGCAAATAATAAATCAACACCTATTCTACAAAATAAAAAAAATTAAAAAATGATATAACATGGTTGACTCATGTTGATTATTCAGTTATTCATCCAAACTGATTTATTGGTCTATGAATACATTTTGTGTGCAACAGACCAACATATAGTTTGTTATTTGGCCATTTTAAAATTATTGCCATTTGCTGAGGTATGCCTGATTGACAGAAGTGTTAGTTCCCCTTTAGTTAGCTCCCAAAATTGTCAATGAATAATACACATTTTTTGGGTGTATATGAGTAAGGGTTATGCAAAACAAGTGTTTTTTTTATTTATATTTTTTATTTTGCAATTTTACAATCACGTTTGAGGTATATTGACCAGAGACCATCATCTTGATCTCTAGTCCACATGTTGTCAACTTCTGTATTTGTGAAAAATTTCCAAATCGATTCATTTTCCAATTATTTATTTCTAATTATTTTAGTTTAGGATTATTAAACCAGGAAGTTCCTATCTTATTTTACAGATTTATTTTTTAAATAAAATTGTAAAAATGTATTTTTATTTTAAATTATTTTATTTTAAATGGATTAATTGTCAAATTATTTATTTGTAATTAATTTAAGTAAATATTATGCCAAATAAATATACATTTAATTGTAGAAACTGTTCAAATTCAATAGTGTGATAGGGTATATCAGCTTTATATCAGCCATCAGCCACCCTGCTCTATAAGATATTGGCATCGGCCATCAAAAAACTGTATCGGTCGACCACTAGACGTTGCCATCAGCCTTTGAAAATCTCTTATCAGTCAGCCTCAACTTTTTTTTAGAGCATCGCCCAAGCCAGATCTGATTTTGCCATCTAATTTTCTCCATTCTGAATCTGAATGGTGCAATTGTTTTTGCTGAAGCCCATGTTTACTTTCACAACTCCTAAGGCCGAGCCGTCAGTACGAGGTCAAAGTAAGTCAGTCTGATAGTCCAATTAGGGCCAGTTACCGTGGCAGCCGCGCTCAAACATCTCACCCCCTGCCCACGTCGATCAGAGCGGTCTAGACCTGCCTCACAGCCGCTCTGAATGGAGATTAATTAGACATTGTCATCTTGCATGCTTTCTTTTCCGTCACAAGTCTACCTAGCAATTGAACTCCGCGCAGCCTGCGATGCTGGATTGTTGGACGCCGGTTCAACAAAGCGGGTTTACAAAGACACACAGGGGGTCTTTGCATGACTGTGTGTGTGTTCTGCTCTATTTGTTGTTCGTTTTCGCATCATCAGCAGCGGTCAGATGAAAATGCAGGGTGTGTGTATGGATGTTTCAGGCCGTGTCTTGGTAACCAGTGTCCTGCTGTTAGTGAACTTGGAGACTAGAGAACTTCTAGATTGAGTTTGATTGTACTGTTGATATTTCATGCTTCACTCTTAAACATCTTTAATGGTTCCATAAATTCAGCTAAAAACTTCTTGTTAAGAACCTTTTTTCACTGTATAGCATTGTTGAGTTGCTCTTTGGAGATGTTCTGTTACATTTAGGTTTTATGATTCATATATTGGTTTAAGGGATCTCTCAGTAGCATTGCTTTGAAAACCCTGGAACCTTTATTTTTAAGAGTGTGGGTTGTAAAACCCTTTTGGGCACATATACTTTTAAAAAGTTAACTTGGTCTGATTAGGGCTAGCTGATATAATAGATATTCACAAATATAGCCTATTTGCAGTGATTTTATTGGAAGTATAACATGAAGCAACATCAGTAATATCTGGTGTTGGAAAAGCTTTGTTAGTAAGTTTGATTCAGTTGAATCTAACTGTCTGTTTCAATGAATCAATGCATGGAATTTTTAATATATTAAAGGGTTTTGTAAACAATATGTTAGCATTTATTGTTATATTGGTAAATGTAAATGTATGCATGTAATTACTCATACATATACATAAAATGATCAAATATCCTTCTTAATTCTGTTCAAATAGTGAAAGACGAGCCTTGATTAGTTTCTATAACTTGATTTCTTGCATCAAACATTTTGAATCTTAATGATTACACTGACAAGTTCATTGAAATGATGGTTCATCTAATTGAAAGAAATGTAAGCCATTTCAGAGTGTAAAAATCGACGCGTTCCAGAAAGGCGGGGCATAGAGGAGAAACAATAATGTATAGTATGTGGAAAACAATGTGTTTTTTTAACCTTAAACCGCATAAACACATTTCATTACACCAAATACACAAAATAATGTTCTTTTTAGCAACATCATATGACCCCTTTAAATATTGAGATCTAAATATTGAATACGGTCAAACAAACATCTCCGTCAGTGTGACATGAGTTCTGTCTGAGAGGTTCTTTCTCACACTGTCTCTAGTTCAAATCACTGAGGTGTCACTTGCAGATGAATCCTGTAGCCCTGCTGTGCCTTTCTGTGCATGAGTTTGAACTCTGAATGGCCTGCAGTCCATGCTGCACTCATTTGTGTGTGTGGATGGATGGATTAAAGCTCATAAAGGGTCGTAGATCCCTCAGACTGCAGAGGCAGGAAGAGCCGGCATTATTGGTGTGTGTGAGGTCATCTCAGAGAGCACCGATGAAGTAAATGTTTCTGCTGTCTGTTCTCTGAATCAGCTCGTATTCTGAGAATAATTTCTCAAGCTGTTTCTGTCAGTTTCAAGCTTTTCCTTTTCCTCAAACATCATCTAACATCTCGTCGAGGGTTTTTCTCACACATTCTTTCACTCTCCTGTCTGTCCTGTTACTTATCTTCAGTCGATGAAGAGCCAGATAGTGAAAGTAGTTCAGTGATGTCTCCTGATAAAGCACAGGGTCATCAATCATTACAGTGTTTGTGAGGCAGTGCTGTATTAATGTTTCTCAAATATTCTGGAAAGGTTTGTTCTAAACCCCTAACCTAAAGAATGAAAGTTCTGCATTAATTAACTGACTGTTCTATTAGTCAAAGATATAAAGCAGCACAATTGTTTTCAACATGTTTCTTAAGCACCAAATCAGCATATTAGAATAATTTCTGAAGAATCATGTGACACTGAAAGGCTGCTGAAAATTCATCATTGCCATCATTGGCATATTCAAACTGTTATTTTAAATTGTAATAATATTTCACAGAATGATAAATAGTTTTTGTAAACGTTGTACTTTAAGATTAAAGTATACTTTTAAATGCTTAATTTTACATTGTTTTACTGTCAAAAATTTTAAAATTCAAGATTCAAATTTCAAATTTCACATAGTCTAGCATTGATAGAATGTTTTGAACAAGCAGTCATGATGTCATTGTATTATTTGCATATTGAATTATTTAATTTTCTTTCCTGCATATTCTTAACCATTTAGCTCTATAATTAGTAAAAACCTTTTGGCGATAAGTCATAGGATGAACGCATTACTTATTGGTTTATAATTTTTCACCCCATAGTTACACCTTGAAGTCTTTTTAAACTTCACCCGTTTTAGACAACTATATAACTTAAATCAGCAGAATTTGAAACACAAATGTTCAAAGAACACACAAAAACATTGTGAATGAATATAAGATGAAGATTATCCAGTTTAAAGTGATTCTTTGAGATTGTGTGTATTGGTGATTTCATGTGTGTTGTCTTTCTTTCAGAGGTCATATACGTTGATTGTGGAGGCTTTGGATCCTGTATTTCTGAAGGACAGGTTTGGGTCAAGACAGTTCTCTTAAACCAAGAGCCACACACACTTCACACACTCGTCTCACAATTTACAGCCCTTCGGCCAAATATCTCACCGCTGTGCTGGATTCTGGCCGGCACTGAATAAATTACTACAATATTTCTCTGCCCAATAGTAAACAAAGTCTATAGTACACTGCTCTTAAAGGGACAGTTCGCCCAAAAATCTGTCATTGTTTTTTGTTTACATGTCCTTTGAAACACAAAATGAGATATTAAGCAGAATGTCTGAGCTGCTCTATACATCAAACATCAAAAGGTAATGGTGATTTATGCTATCAAGCTCCAAAAAGGATTTAAATTTAGATCTATTTGTCAAGCTAAGCTATCATATGGCTTCAGAAGACTGGGAATATAGGGTATGTTTAATGTAAGGAAACATTTGTGATACTTTTAGTGTTTTTTGTCTATTTTGGTGGTATAAATTGTATTTTTGTTGTATACAATAGGCATTCAGCCTAATATCTCCTTTTGTGTTTTAGAAACCTTTCACCTTTAAGCCATTACACAAATCCGCTTGTTGCGATCAGACTTTGTGTGTGCATCAGGGTTTTGTAAGCTGGCATAATTTGACAGTCAAGCAGAACAGAGGCGTATTTAAACCACAGCTGCCCACTAAAGTGTCCATTTCTTTCTGTCTCACTCCTGTAGGCATTAATGGACAAGTCATAGAGAAAGCGGTCCAGTCAGGCATGATCAACCCAAACCGTCAGTGGCAGGTCTTGAAACACAATGGCCCCGTGGCTCAGTTCCAGTACCAGATTCGGGTGACCTGCGACGAGCACTACTTCGGCTTCGGCTGCAATAAGTTTTGTCGGCCCAGAGATGACTTCTTCGGCCACTATACCTGCGATCACAATGGCAACAAGACCTGCTTGGAGGGATGGGCTGGCCCAGAATGCAACACTGGTAAGTGGTGGGGCCTTTGTCAGATTTACAGTGCTGTTGTGCATGAATTTATGGATTTATTGCTATAGGTAAAATACTTCACATTTCATATTTGAGGTCTGTTTCCATTGGGCACATTAAAGTTTGATGTGTTCACACTACAGTTTCAAAGTTTGAGGTTGGTAAGATTCGTTTAATGTTTTTGAAAAGGTCTCTTGTGCTCACCAAGGCTGCATTTATTTGAATACAGCCTTATAAATAATATCGGGAATTTAAAACCTGAAATACTCATGGAAAATTAATTAACATTTTAAAAAGTCATGTACATTTCTATAATGAATATATTTTTCATAATGTTTTAAAAATATATTTAATTTTAATGTTTAATCGGCAACAAAATGTTCTTTTTGACAATAAAATAAAATATAAAAAAATCACAAAACAATGGAAAACATCATGGAAATTCATTGTTCAAAATGTGTGGGAATGAGATTTAGGCTTGGTCAGACTGGAGTCATACTGGCTCTGTATCATTGACCTCACAGGGATGTTATTTGAGATTGTCACTATCACAACAAAGCTTTGTCTCAAACACACACACACACACACAGCATCCCGTCTGCCAGCTAGTGTGTGTTACTGTTTGATACGGTGTGGGTTTGCGACAGTATTAGGGTGGATTTAATCTCTGTAATAGTGTTTATTCCCTCATTCACTCCCGCATGAAGAAACACGAGTGGAGGGGAGGAGAAATGACATCATTGGCAGAGGGTGCGATGATGTTCAGAGCGGCTGGAATGGCGTGATGATAGAGAACTGCTGAGATCACACAGATGGAGCTGATAGCAGTAACCATATCCCTCTTTCTGTCTTGTTTTCTTAGCCATCTGTAAGCAGGGCTGTAGCACCGAGCATGGCTCCTGTGAAATGCCTGGATATTGCAGGTAACACATAGCATTTATTATACGGATAATGGATTTAATGACTCTTTTCCAAAATCAAGTGAGCTGACTTCTGGCTAAATGGGCAGCTCCCTTCTAAGGTAGCATGCCAAAAAAAAATCCTAGAGTCTCATAAGTAAACTCAAATGAAACCCCAGTTTCTGCACTGGCCTACTATTAAGTGACTGATTTGGAACACTACGGTGACAACATATAGAATCTCATAACTAGGGCTGCAAAATTAAAAAATTTTAATTAAAAAAAAATTTTTTTTTTGATAACTGCACTTGTAGTTTAAAATTGTTTTTTTTTCTTTAAAGAGCTTTTTTTCTAAAGAGGTTTTCTGTGCATTTTTGTAGTGCTGCCAAATTTGGCCACATTTTTAAATATATTATTAACCCTAAACATAACCCTATTATTTATTAATAATAATGAAAATAATAATATTTTTATTTAACAGTAAAACTGTAAAAATACAATATCAATTTTTGTCTTAATTTCTTTTTCATTTCCAAATGTTAAACCATCAAGCTTTTATTTTGAATAGTTTAAATGTAAGCGTGTTGTTAAGCTAATGACATAATACTGAAATAAGTAATAAAATGCACAAATGTTCAATAATATAGTCTTTTGATTGTGAATTTTTATAAGATTGAACTATGTTTACTGATATTGTTCAGTAGTTAATAAAATATAACTGTTTATATTCAACATTTTGTGTATGATTTGTTTACTGTACAATGCATTATAAGATTGCCTTATCGGCAAAATAAATAATTTATTTTGGCCCAACGAAGTGCCTTAAAAAGCAGCATAAGGTTGCCGCGTACCCTCAGTAGCAGCCTTTGCATTGTGAGTGAGTGCACACATTATGCCTAATGTATCCTATCTAGGTAGGCAGCTCACTAGGTATTGCAACAGTGTCACATTATGTCAGCGATTTCATGTTTCAAAAAGTGCATGTGGTTCAGTATATTCAGAGGCGATGTTCTGCCCTTCACAGGTGTCTGTACGGCTGGCAGGGCGATTACTGTGACCAGTGTATCCCCCATCCCGGTTGTGTGCACGGCACATGCGTCGAACCCTGGCAGTGCCTGTGTGACACCAACTGGGGAGGGCAGCTCTGTGACAAAGGTATTCTATTCTATTCTATTCTATTCTTCAGCTTGGGTCAGTTGTTGAAATGTTTTGTTTTATTTAGACTTGAACACCTGTGGCACATGGCAGCCCTGTCTGAATGGCGGCACCTGCAGTAACACGGGACCAGACAAATACCACTGCGCCTGTCCTGATGGCTACTCGGGACAGAACTGTGAGAGAGGTGGGTCACACACATACACACCTCACATGGCTGATGTCCACCGTAAACATACTGTAAAAAAGAGGAAATGATGTCATGGGCAGGGGGAGGAGGAATGGGAGTGGCGCCGACTCCTGATTGAACTTTGTGACATAAGTTCAGTTTCATTCTGAGTTTTATGAATCACAAAAACCTGAGGATGCATAATGATTTCTCCATATTTATTACACTACTGTTACACTACAGTTGGGATTGGTAGGTTTTTGGAATAAGTCTCTTATACTTACCAAGGCTGCATTTATTTGATCAAAAATGTCAGTGAAAAAAGGAATATTCCACATTAATGGAAGTACTGGAGGAAAACCATCATGGATAAAATTCTGATTGATTTGATTTTTCCAAAGAGGATAAAAAGTTGTTCAACAGATGCTTCTTGAGTGCGCGGTTTGCATGTTTCGCTCACGTTACTTATCAGCGAGTCGTCAAATTAAGCCATGTATCATGTTGCAGTTCATACCGGCCAACTGGCAAGAAACTCAATTTTATTTACTCTCCAAAGCCAATTTTTACTCACATTTGGCACTTGGTGAGGGTTGATTCTGGATCCTGCTTGTCCATATTTCTCCTGGATTCTGTCATCTGTCTTTCTTTAGACAGGAGATTTTTATGTGCAGCAAGAACAGAGAGATACACAAGCAAACATACACTTACTAATCAAGCAGTCCGTGTCCTGGCCAAGCCTAAGAATGCAGTGTGCATTCATTTGATTTGGGCAGAATAATGCATCACATCGTGTGCAGGCTCTATCACATATGTGTGTTGGAATAGATCTGTTGGTTGGGTTGTTTTGGCATGATGTGTCTCCTGTCAAACACACCTCTCCAGGACAGAGTAATAGAGATATTTTTTTGTTCTTCTGTTTTCATTTTGTTCTGGTTTGCTTCGATTTTCGTAGATCCTTTTTCTTATGTTTTATTGGAAATAAAAGCTCACAGCCTCTTGCTTCACTCGTCTGTTTTTGTTGGTGGTCTCTGTTCGGTGTGAGAAAGGCCAAAGGGGCTTTCCCATCCACTGACTGATCTGATAAAGAGCGATAGAGCGAAGAGAGGGAGGGACTGGGAGATTGAAAGGGGGAAAACCAAGACATGATCCTGCCTGACTGTCTGTGAACAATAAAAGACAATGTGATTTGATGCAACAAAACTCATACTGATTATTCTCTCTCTTGGTTCGCATTCAGTTGACCCTTTGTTAAACTCTGCCTGCTTACCATTGCTCGGTCTGAGAAGCTTTACAGAATGTCCCATGATTTCTGAATTGGGGAAAAGCACAGTTTTCAATAAAGCTTTCCAGACACCGAGGCCTTTCATATAATTACATTAGAAAACTGTAAAAGATTTTTATTTTATTTAATATTTATTTTTTTGTGGCAGATGCTAGTGAAATGTCAGTTTGTTGCTGCAATCGTACATCTGTGTTTCCACAGCGTTGTAAAATAAGTAAAAAAAGAAGAAAAAAAAAGAAAAAAGGGAAATGGAAACCGCATAAATGGAGTAAACAAATATAAAATAAGAAAATTAAAAATAAATGAATAAATAAAGATTAGCAAAGTTATACTTTTAAATTTAGTCATTATGTACAGTCAGCGGGTGATATATTAATTTAGGCTATTTTATATAGTTATTTTAGTATTATTTATTTACTATTACAGTTTTTATCAATATTTTGAATTGGTTTTTATTTGTATATTTTCCTTTTTTGTTTTAAATTTAGGTAAAGTTTCAGTAAATTTTTTTGTCATTTTTATTAGTTTTTTTTAATAATTATATATTTCTATATTTTTTATTTTTAGGTTTATTTTCAATGAGTAATTTTAGTACTTATGTAAGCTTAACTTGCCAAGGCAAAATTTTATTTTATTTTATTTTATTTTTCAATTAACAAAACCTATTATCAATGGTTTTCATTAACAATAACACTGCCTGACATGAAGTGGCTATTAACTAACTAACTGGTTAAATAAATAGACATGAAATTTTGATTTGAATTGTAATTATTTTGTTATGTGAGTGGGAAGAGACCGTGGAGTCATAAGATGACATGAAACAAGCGGAGGCATACAGTGCTGCTAGAATAGAAAGGGAGTTTGTCATTGTTTGGCAAATGTGTGGTCCGTGTGTTTTATTTTGGGGTAAAATGTCTGTGTATTTTATGCATTCCTTCAGAAAATGCTGTTCTGTCTCAGTTTTGCTTTGATTGTGTATGAGCACTACATTATAACATCTCTCTCTCTCTGGCTCTCTGCAGCAGATAACGCCTGTCTGTCTGAGCCGTGTCTGAATGGAGGCAGTTGTGTGGAGTCCAGTCAGGGCTTTGAGTGTCAGTGTGTGCCGGGCTGGACCGGGCCGTCCTGCAACATCAGTAAGCCATCTCTGCAATGTCTCAATCTGCTCAGATCTGCCTTTCGATTTTTCGTACCTCACACTGACTTTGAAGGAAAGAACTGAGCCATATATAGAAATCAGAATGTCACTCTTTGACTCGGGCCAGAAAGCAACCACCCAGAATAACCTAGCAATTGCATGTCATCACATTAAAAATTCAGGATATTTCCTTCACTGCTTTCTGGTATTGTGACAAAATCTTTTCTTTTTGGACTAAAGTACATAATTTTTTACAAAGTCTTTTAAAGTTGAAATTTTGTTTTTCTCCGGAACTGTATTTGTTATACAGTGGAGTGGAGACTGTGTTTGACTTCCACACCAAACAACTGTTTCTAATTTTGGTTTATCTGGCAAAGAAATGTATATTGTTACTGTGGTCATCTCCTCAAGTACCCTCTTTTAAAATGTGGTTGTCTCAAATATCTACGTTACTTCCACTTTCCTTTGATATACATCAAAAGTCGAATGATATTTGGCAGATATGGACACCTCTCTGGTGCTACATTAACAACCTCTCTTGATCTTCTATTCTATGGTGCATATTTATTCTCTAGCCTGACTGTATTCACTTTTCTACCTGATTGTATGCTTCTTATTGTTTTCCATTGTATAGCTGAGACTGTATCTGTATGTTTATGTGCATTAGAATAACCGACTAATAGAAATAAAAAAATAAAAAAATTCAGGATATTTGTACCTTAATCTACAAGAAAGTAAAATATCCTTACCAGGGGTGGGTGATATTGTTTTTGTATGAACCTCAAAATTTTGTTGGATTTATGCTTAAGAGAAAAAAAAAACTTTTTGCCAGTAGGGGATGACAAGTAAATATCAAGATATATGATATGAAAATACATCTTGCACAGTGTTGCTTTTAAAATAAATGAATCTTGTTTTAAGGATGTTTAGAAATGTTTGCTTTTAAACAAGATTAACTAAGAAAATACTTATTAATAATGATTAAATAATAATGTTGAAAATATTCACTATTATTCCACTGTAAAATGAGTATAAATTAAGAAAATATATTAATATGAGTTAGTATTAAGAAATGTATACTAAGTATTAAATCTCATTAACAACAAGTGTCAACATTATTAATAATAACAATTTATTATTATTAGAATTAATTAATTAGAATTATGATAACAGTTTATTATTGTTGTTGTTATTTATACAGTTCTTGTCATATGATGTTTAAATAGTTTTGAAAGAAGTCTCTTATGCTCACCATAGCTGCATTTCTTTGATTAAAAAAACAGTTAAAACAGAAATGTTGTGAAATGTTATTACCATATGAAATGACTGTTTTCTGTTTGAATAGATTTTAAAATGTAATTTATTACGGTGATAACAAAGCTGAATTTTCAGCATCATTACTCCAGTCTTCAGTGTCACATGATCCTTCAGAAATCATTCTAATATATTACTATAACCCAGAATAACAAAGCAAGCGCATGCCAATACATTAAAAACCACTCTGAACACCTTAGCAACGGCACAGCAACACCATTTGAACCATTTAAAATACGCCAGTATCACTGCAGTGACTTCTGCGTAATCAAGGACCACTTGTGTTTCTTCAGCAAAAGTGAAAATCAAGTTTTATAGCTGTTTTCTTACATAAACATTTGTTTCCCTTTTATTTGATACTTAACTGAAACAAAACTCTGAACTTCAGAAGTCTCTTAAACTATGATGCAAATTTCCTCTGTGTGTCCTCCTCTTCCTCAGATGAAGATGACTGCAGTCCGAACCCGTGCAATCACAGCGGCGTGTGCGTGGACCTGGTGGACGGTTTTAAATGCGTCTGCCCTGCGCAGTGGACCGGCAAGACCTGTCTCATTGGTGTGTGTGTGTGCTTCTGCTCCCTCTCTTTCTTTGAGTCAGGGTGTGTTTGTTCTAAAATTCAATTTACCATGGTAACCGAATCAGCCTTGGAAGAATTTAAGTACCAGCCCACCATGAGACCCCCGCCGCTGATTCATAGAGATTCAGAGAGCGCATTTACAGTCCATTAACACACACGCACAAATTCCTCAGGGACGTTTGGCTGCATGCCTATCAGTCTGATTGTAATTTAGACTGCGCTCGTGCTGATTTCTTTTGTCATTTTTGGCTCAGATGCTAATGAGTGCGAGGAAAGCCCGTGCGTCAATGCCCACTCCTGCCGGAATCTGATTGGCGGATACTTTTGCGAGTGCCTCCCTGGTTGGACGGGCCAGAATTGCGACATCAGTAAGTATGTCACGGTTTCAAATGAAAGCAGTCAGAGATTGAATTCTTAGGAGCTCTAAATGAAGTTCACGTATCCAAATAAAACTCATATCAATATGTTTTCATATCATATAGCAGTTTCGGGGAGTAATTAAGTAGTGATCAGTGTTGGGTGAATGCATTACTAAGTAATTAATTACTGTAACTTAATTTTCCTTTGAAAAAGTAAAGTAAGGGTTACTCTTCTGTAATCTAATTACAGTTACTTCTGATGTAATTGAATTAAATACTGTATAGACTGTAGAACAATTCTATATAAAAATAGTGGATTTAACATTAAAATGTGACATTTAATGCTAAAATGTATGTTTTTAATGTAACCCTCTCCCTTTAAATACTTTGGTAAGTTCAAGAATTATTTATGCAAATTTATATATATATATATATATTTTTTTTAAAATAAAGAGCATTTTCATGTCTATCTTTGTATTATTCAGCCGGTCGAGGTTTATACAGGATTTAGAAGGTGATTTGTAAGAAGTAATGCCATACTTTAGAGAGTGTAATAGTAAAGTTACTAATTACACTCTTGGAGATGTAATTAGTAGCTAGTAATTAATTAATTTTTTAAGTGTTGTTATTGTTAAATAAAACTATTAAAATAAAATTGGCAACTAACTAAAATAAAAAAGTTCAAATACTAAAATGAAAAAAAAAGAAAAATGAAAATAAATTATTATTCTATCACTAAATAGAAATAAATAAATAAAATAAAAAAACATAAAAAGCTCATTCAAAATATTAATAAATACTACAATAGTATATAAATTATACTAAACATCACATTTATATTACTTTTACTTTTTAAATATTACTTTTTTTTTAACAAACTAATTTGTGAATTTAGAAGCATAACAGTAGTTGTCCATTATTTATTTCCTATTTTTCCAACAACTAGTGGTTTAGTGTGGCAAAACACAGTAGGTTCACTGAAATGAATCAGTTCCATAAAATGTCATCGAATAGTTTTCTTAAAAATCCCAGGATGACATTTGAGCAAAGCTCTTATCATTTGTAGAAAGGGCATGAATGATACCTAGAATCATTGAGAAGAGGTTTTTTTTATTGACCAGATGTTTCATTTTTGTCTGGTTGATGATAAATTAGCGAAACAACTCCCGTAGACTCACACTAAACGAGGGACCTGAGCAATATTTAGATACCAGAATATCAGAGTATCTGATGCATTGCCACTTGTGTGTTAGTTTATTCAATATTTTGGTTAATTTTATTAGCTTTCAGCTGCTAAAAGAGTCTAGTATTCTCAGCCCTCTCTGTTTAACATGTTTCACCTTGTTTAAACTCAAGATTTTCTCCCTAAAATGCAGAAAATGCAAATAAGTGTGCTTTCTTGGCGTGATTTCTGAAATATGAACTGATATTTTGACAGATGTCAACGACTGCCATGGACAGTGTCTTAACGGAGGACTGTGTAAGGTAAGGCCTCAAATGTTTTCCATCACTTTTGGCAGATGTGAAAAAGCCCCCCAGAACCACTTTCTCCGTTTCTATCACCTCCGTCCATTTCTGTTTAAAAATAGCAGAAGCTGAGTCATGTTTTGGAGAGTGAACATAAAGACAGAGTGAGTTTGTAAAACGATCGGATTACCATAAACATTCTTGTCTCCTATTCATTGTTTTTTCCACTCTCTTGGTATACTTTGCTCACTCTGGTTCAGCGCTGTAGTCCAGGCTGATTCGTGTACAGCTGGAATACATTAGGACATTGTCTGAGCCAGTTAGCTCTCAAAACACAGCGAGTAAAGTCCTAATCAGTCCTGACAATCCCGTGCTTGATTTGATCAAATGAAACATGTTGTAATTGGACTTTAGGATATTAGTCCCTTGTACTGCAAGAAAGTAAAATATCCTCACTATAGGGATGGGTGATACTGTCTTTGCATAAACCTCACAAAATTTTGTTAAAAGAAAAAACTATTTGTCAGTGGACCTAGAAAATAAAATTAAAAGGAAAATAAAAAAGATTTAATCTATGAAAGTATGTTGTATCATACACAGTTTTGCTTCTCAGGTAGATTTATTTTGTAGGTGTTTGGACATTTTTGCTCGAAAATGATACTTACTGAATGATACTACTTAAGTAATTAATAGTTATTAAATTATATTATTAATGATATTTAATTAATAATATTAATACACTTAATTATTTTAAAGTATAGCAAGTAAAAATAATAAATTTTTATTATTATTGTGCTGTATAACAAGTAATGATTATTCAATTATAAAATATAAATAAAAGGAAAATATAATTATAAAAGAAAAATATTAATAATTATTAAATATATAGATGATTAATAATTGTCAACACCATAGTATTATAAATAACAATACTAATAATTGTTTTGTTGTTATTATTATTACTATTATTGTTAATGTTTACAATCATTTTTATTTATTATCTTACTCAGTATAAAATAATAATAATAACTTTTTATTTTACAATACATTATTATTACTATTATGTATAACAAATAAGAATTAAGAAAATAAATAATTATTCAAATTTAAGTAATTAAAAGAAAAATATAATTATACATTTAAATGCAGATAATTATTAAATAATGATTAATCATTATTGTCAATATCATAGTATTATTAATAATAATAATAGCACTTGTTATTATTACTATTACTATTAATGTTTACAATAATAATGATTAAATAATGATTAAATAATGATTAATCATTATTGTCAATATCATAGTATTATTAATAATAATAATAGCACTTGTTATTATTACTATTACTATTAATGTTTGCAATAATTATTATTTATTATCTTGATAATAATAATAATACAACTTTTTATTTTACAATGTATTCAATTGATAATAATAATAATGGTATTATTATTTCATACTAATTGTTCTGTGAATATAGTGTTTTGCTGTCCTGTCCTAATGTGTCTCTCCCTCTGTCTGTCTGTCTGTCTGTCAGGATCTGGTCGCTGGATATCGATGTGTGTGCGCAGCAGGCTTTGCAGGTGAACATTGTGAGCGAGACGTGGACGAGTGCGCCAGTCGACCCTGTCTCAACGGCGGACGCTGCCAGGACGCGCTCAATGCATTCCAGTGTTTGTGTCCACCTGCTTTCTCAGGTGTCACGTGTCAGGTGAGCTCCAAAACCTTTTATGTCTTAACCGTTTCTGCTGATTTTTTTTATGTAGTCTTTAATGATTTCTTGTAAACGTGCCTAAATAACTTTGTGAGCAGGTATAAGAGTCTGTGCTGTCGGTGTGATTTTGTCTTCAGCTGGACATAGACTACTGTGAGAGCGGCCCGTGTCAGAACGGAGCACAGTGCTTTAGCTTGGCCTCAGATTACTACTGTAAATGTCCAGAAGATTCTTTAGCTTGGCCTCAGATTACTACTGTAAATGTCCCGAAGATTACGAAGGCAAAAACTGCTCCCAACTTAAAGACCACTGCCTCATCACACCATGTCAAGGTAGGTTACCCCGAGGATCCAGTATATATATATATATATATATAAAATTTATTTTTTAATGAATAATATTAAAATTATTTTATTTTTAGAGAAAATAAATGTAATGTTTTTACTTCTTTGTTGCACTCTACATGTTGAGGTAGTTGGTTTACTGTCAATGAAAGATATCCGTTGGAAACCCATGTTAGCCCTAGAGTGAATACTGGAGGAGTCCTGAAATCTCCAGCTTTATTGAGTGCTAATCGGCGCTCTCAGACTCCAGATCTCCAGCCTCATGTGCGGGTGGTAAGATTATCTGCTTGGGCACATTCTGAGGTTTTAATGGGTACTCGAAATAGAAGTTGAGTCTTTTTTAGTCAGCGCGGGCGTAAGACTATCCTCATCTCAAGGCCTCGGTGCGTTTGATGCCGTGCCATTGTGTACGCCGTAGCGTTAGTGATTGCTAACTCTAGTCTATTGGTCTCCCGGGCTGGTGCACCATGGTAACAGCTAAGATATCGTTACACGATGCATATGCTAACCCGAAGTGAGCTTATACCGAGAGGGGAAAACCCACCGTTAATCATGACGACTTGGCTAATTCTTAGCATGCCGCTGTCTGCTTTCATCATAGCTGTCAGTGTGAAGGAGATATTTGGATGGAAACCCTGGAAATATTTTCACATTTAATTTTTCAGGCCTGTAAAAGTCATGTTAATTCATAATCTTAAAGTCCAACGACTTTTCATAGAAACTTCTATGGTGAATTTTTTTTCTAGTTAAATCATTCAAATGGCACAAATGGCTTTAAAAACAATGGAAAGTCATTGTTCAGACGACTTTTTGCTTTTCAAATAAATTTACCTCGTTTTAGATATTTTTTCTCTAAAGCAAGACTAAATAAAAAAATACATATTGTTAATTATGAAACTTTACAATTAATGATTATTAATATATAATAGAACATTTTTTACTGTATAGCAAGAAATAATAACAATAATAATATCTTGTTTTACGGTAAAATGTTATTATTATTTACTGCAAGAATTATCATTCTTTAAACAAGAATTAAGAAAATATTAAAATACTTATTAAATTAATTATTTAATAAATTATTAATACTTATTAAAACAATAATTATTATTAATGTTGACAATAGTTATATTTATTAAATCTGATCTTAATCAGATTATAATATCAAATGTAATTATTGTCAACATTAATAATATTAATTATATTATACTAATAATAACAGCATTATTATTACTATTAATGCTGTGGAGAGATTCTCAGCTGGGAAATCTAGCTAGCTTCTAAACCAGCTTCTTTGTGGTCTCTAGCTGGTCTAAATGGCTCCCAGTTGGTGGACATGAGTTTGACCTATAGTCTAGATTAAGGATTTTGATCAAAAGGACTCTTAATGACTCAGTCCTCATTTTGTTCCCCAGTGATTGACAGCTGCACGGTTGCCGTGGCGTCTAACAGCACTCCGGGCGGCATGCGGCTCATCTCCTCTAACGTTTGTGGTCCTCACGGCCGCTGTCGAAGTCACGCCGGAGGGCACTTCAGCTGCGAGTGTCAGGAAGGATTCACCGGCACATACTGCCATGAGAGTAAGCCAGATTCGTATCCCAGGGTTCTTTGCTGTTATTAGATTTAACACATTCGCTCACAGACTTTTTAACGTTTTACCTCTCACTCTTTACTCTCAGACATCAATGACTGTGAAAGTAGTCCCTGTCGTAACGGTGGTACTTGCATTGATAAAATCAATGCGTACCAGTGTATCTGTGCTGATGGGTGGGAGGGACACAACTGTGAGAGCAGTGAGTACATTTCAGCCTTAAAAGTCACTTCAAGTGGAAATGAAAATGATTTCATAAATGTCTCTAATTATATTTAGCTGTAAAACATTGTTTGTTTCCAAAACAGACATTGACGACTGCAGCATGAACCCCTGTCGGGACAGAGGAGTGTGTCGTGATCTGGTCAATGACTTTTACTGCGAGTGTGAAAACGGCTGGAAGGGAAAGACTTGTCACTCACGTAAGCCCCGCCTCCTCATTTGCATATCAGCGCATTTTGGCTAGATGATTTATAAAATCGTGTTAATTCATACAATCTTGAAAACCCTAGTGTCGTTTTATGAAAATAACATTCTTTTCTCAATAAATTTTTTCTAGTTATGCTCAGTTAAAATATTTTAAATCGACTGGAAAGTCATTGTTCAGATGCCTTTTTGTCTTTGAAATGAATTCATCTTGTTTTAAGATTTAGATATGTTTGCTTTAAACAAGACTAAATAACGAAATACTTATTAAATTATATTAATAATGATTATTAATTAATAATATTAATACTCATGGTAATTATTACTGTATAGCAAGCAAGAATTAATAATAATAATAATAATTATTATTATTATTTAACATTGCTGTTGTTATTTTACTGTTAAACAAGTAAGAATTAATGAAAATATTCATTATTATTTTGATGTAATCAACAGAACTATATATGTAAAAAAAAATAATAATAAAAAGAGGGATTTTGTCAACAAAACAGCTGTTGTCAAGTAGATCCAATATGTTTAACGTAAGAACTAAATACATTAAAAATCTAGCATGTTTTTTTTTCACAAATAAGAATATTTCAATTGAATTAAATCTTTAAGAATGATATGTAATATTTTTAATTTACATGAAAATATAATATCAGTACATAGTGATAAACAGCCATATTTATCTACATATATTTTTACGAAACCATTTTAATGCATGAAATAGCATGGAAAAATGTCCCTGAGCATTTTTGAGTGATGATACAAATGAATCATTGAATCAGAGTTTTGAATCAGTTCATTTAAACGGACAATTTGGACTGATTCACGGAAACTAATCTGACTTTCTGACTAGTTTAAATCAAACGCTATTATCTTGCAAGTCACGAGACAATGAAAGGATCGCAGAA
The DNA here is from genome assembly GCF_001515625.1 of Sinocyclocheilus rhinocerous. Classification (NCBI taxonomy): domain Eukaryota; kingdom Metazoa; phylum Chordata; class Actinopteri; order Cypriniformes; family Cyprinidae; genus Sinocyclocheilus; species Sinocyclocheilus rhinocerous. Next base: position 683,670 of record NW_015643169.1, on the reverse strand, counting down.
TTAGTCTAATAAATCGTTCAAGTATCAAGTAAATGATTTGAATATAGTCCGTTTGTCTGACACTTGATTTCTTCTCGTTTATAGGCGAAAGCCAATGTGACGAGGCTACTTGTAACAACGGGGGCACGTGTTCTGACGAAGGCGACTCATTTAAGTGCATGTGTGCTCCTGGATGGGAAGGAGCTACCTGTAACATAGGTGAGCCGCTACCAACCTGACTGACCATTTTGGTGAACTAGCCTCTGAATCCGTTTTAAAGCTTTTCCCCTTCACTCCACAGCAAAGAACAGCAGCTGCCTGCCGAACCCCTGCGAGAACGGAGCCACGTGTGTCGTGACAGGTGACAGCTTCACCTGTGTCTGCAAAGAAGGCTGGGAGGGGCTCACCTGCAGCCAGAGTACGGCAAAACTTCCTGTTCCACTTCCTTACTACTTCCTGTCTTGACTCCTGTTTCCAACTCTCACCTACTGCTGCTTAAGGTTCTCTTTCAAACTATATACTAATTGGATAGCTCCTTAACGCTGAAGTGTGTCATTTCTACACCACGAGCGTCATCATTATAGTTGTCTTTGAATATTACACTGGGATAGAAGAAAGTATTTTAACACTGAAAGATTTACACACGTCATCTTTACCTTCAGATGCAGAACTCCAGGTTTTTCTAAATGAACACAGAAAATGGCATGAATAGTTCACAGATTATTAGCAAACATAACTTTATTAGCAAACATGACTGATCTACTGGTTGATGTTGCATCGTGGATTATAGACAGTCGTGCACGTGAACATGCTGCTTTCACTCCAACATTACAATAATCTTCAGATGATTGTTTCTGTGTTCGAATACCGTTAATAACAAAATGTTTGATGCTTCATTTACAGATTCCAATGATTGCAACCCACAACCATGGTGAGCTTCATTTTAAGTCAGTCATTTTGCTGTTGCTTTCAAAATGCAATTAAATTAATTTAATTTTTTAAGCATACTGTGTAATTAAAGGAAGATCTTTTTCATTTATCTAACAATGTAATCATATAACAAATAATACATAGTGATAATCAGCTATATTTACCTTATGTATTTTTACTAAACCATTTCATTGTATGAAATACTGTGCTAATTAAGCTTCACGTGAATAGTAAGATTAATTTCAAATCAATAAATTATGTTGCTGCCTTCAAGTCATGAGGGGATGATCACATTTATGAGATGCGCATACATAAAGAAATTGTTTATTTTTATTTTATGGTGCTGTTTAAGTCATGAACTTAATTCAATTTTAATGAAAGAATCATGGCGGAGGCTAACTGGTATTGATCATAATTAAATTTTTATTGTAAGCATCGACTATAATTTCGTTTATACATATTTTGTATATTGTTAATTAAGAATTGCAATACATTTAGCCAGAAAAAACTAATATAGTCTGTTAATGAATCAATCTCTGTGGGTGGACAATACAAAATATGTAAAGCATTAATTCATAAAATTTATATTTTAATTAAATTAATATTTTCATACAAATGTATATTAAAAAAAATAATAATAAATAAATAAATAATATATATATATATATATATATATATACTTATGTATATAAAAGCTTGTAAGCTTGTTTTTATTTTTTGCATTACCAGTTAAAAAGCTTTCTGTGTTTGTCATCAATTTGAAATAAATGAGATGCAGGGCTGCGGCCCTCCAGGAACTGAGTTTGACACCACTGCTCTATTCTAATATTTATTTTAGCTAATATAATATCTATTGTGTTAATATTATTTTGTAATTTATAATTTTTTTAATCATGATCTCAGACTAGGTTTGTTAGGTGTTGCTACTAAAACCCTTAGTATTTTATTTACATTTTTTCTCATGCTAGATTTAAAGGATATATTATAGTAGCCTTTAAACTTTTGATTGTCTCTATTGTGTTAATATTATGGTGTTATTTATTTATTTTAATCTTTTTTTTCTAGATTTAAAGGATCTATTGTAGTAGCTTTTAAACTTATGATTTTATCTATTGTGTTAATATTATGGTGTAATTTATTATTATTTTTTAAATCTTTCTTCTAGATTTAAAGGATGTATTATAATAGCCTTTACATTTTTTACTTTAACTATTGTGTATATATATATTTTTAATCATGACCTCAGAGTAGGTTTGGCTTTGGTTTTTAATTATTTTTAAATAATTCAGTATTTTAAATAATTTTGGTAATTTGAAATGTACTACATGATACATTTACTAATTTTAATTCTGTAATCTATTTCTTTGTATTTTTCTTAATTAACAGCTTCCACGCACTAGCTAACTTAATGTAATTAGGAAGATCTATGTTTTTTTTTTCTCAAACACATGGCAAACATCATTACCATCACAAATTGAAAGGACAAGTGATAAAAGTTTTAACATAACTGAACCATAACCATAATTCAGTTAAATTTTTCAAGATGTAAAATAGTCAAAAGTGGCCCTAATTAAAGAATAAAAAGTGTAAATGTAGCATGATTTTTTTTTTAAATGCCTAGTTTTTTCTCTCAGTCACCGGACGTCTGTGTGTGGTCGGAGGTGGGATTGCAGTAGATGGAGCAAAGTGGGCTGAAGACTGTAACACCTGTTACTGTCACAGGGGGATTGTCAGCTGCACTAAGGTATGTCAGAGAAAGCCTGTGTGTTGTAGCTGTTGTTAAATCGAGGACAGAAGTTAATAGTGATGCATTATCGTTTCTGAATTCGCTTCCTTCCTCTCTTCCACAGCTGTGGTGTGGCCCTAAACCTTGCCGGATGCTTGGTTCAGGACGAGGCGACTGTCCTCTGGGTCAGCTGTGTGTGCCGGTGCGAGACGAGCAGTGTTTCGTGAAGCCCTGCTCATCACAGGGCGAGTGCTGGTCTGCTCACCGGCCGGCCGTGAGGGCTCGCTGTCACCCCGAGAGTGACTGCACCAACGTCACCTTCACCTTCAACAAGGACACCATGCCACAGGTGAGGCCACTGGGACTGATATTTAAAGCGTGGTGGTGGGGTTGGGTGATTAGGTTGCATGTATTGGATTAATGCACACATTTTAAAATGTTTTCTGATGTGTTGCTCTAAGGGAGTGACGGTGGAGCAGGTGTGTCGTGAGCTGAGGCATCTGTATGTGGCGAAGAATGTTTCGGCTGAGTTTTCCATCTCTATGAGCTGTGAACTCTCTTCTGCCACCAATAATGAGATCCATGTGGCCATCGTAAGTCACATTCATGCAGTATTTCATTGGCTAGAAATAGCTTTTTGTGAGTGCAGTTTTAATATCCTTATTGCATTAAAGAACGACTATGTATAAACGACTGTGTATAAATAATATATTTGTATTATTTTTGTTTATATTATTATTTTTTATTTGCATTATGTATTTAATTTATTTGTGTATAAATAATATATTTGTATTATTTTTGTTTATATTATGACTTTTTATTTACATTATGTATTTTATTTATTTGTGTATAAATAATATTTTTGTTTATATTATTATTTTATATTTACATTATGTATTTTATTTATTTGTGTATAAATAATATATTTGTATTATTTTTGTTTATATTATGACTTTTTATTTACATTATGTATTTTATTTATTTGTGTATAAATAATATATTTGTATTATTTTCGTTTATATTATTATTTTTTATTTACATTACGTATTTTATTTATTTGTATTTTACTATAATTTTGTATTATTTTCATTTTTAACACTAGGCAGTTGCAATTTTGCTTTAATTTAGTAATAGCTTACAAGCTTCAGCTGTAAAAAAAAAAAAAAAAAAAAAGGTTACACCTGAATACTTTTTCTAGCATGTTTTATTTTTATTATTTTTGTTTATTATATTATTATTTTTTAATTTACATTATATATTATATTTTGTTTATTTGTGTTTTATTATTTTAATTTTTAACACTATGCATTTAATTCTGCTTTAATTTAATAATAGCTTACAAGCTTTAGTTGTAAAAAAATATTTATGTCTTAATCATTTTTTAAGATGCATTTCAAAGGAAATAATGTGCATGTTTTTTATTATATTATTTTATTATACATTATGTTGTTGTATTATATTTATTGTTATTATTTTAACACCCCATGCATTTTGTTTGCTTTAATTTAATAACAGCAGCTTCAGTCGTAAAAAGAAACTATAGAAAACTATTTAAGTCAGGATTATTTTTGCATTTTGCATCGCATTTTAAAGGAAATATTGTGTTTTGTAGCATGTGACTGAGGATGTCATTCTCGGCCGGGTTCCTGTTAAAGAGATCACAGAGAGCATCATCGATCTGGTGAGCAAACACAGCGCGAACAGCTCCATCATCGGCTCCATCGCTGAGGTCCGTGTGCAGCGCAGACAGCCACAGAACCCCAACGGTGAGACACCACAGGAAGCACTTACACATTGGAGGAAGTAGCCGTAGGTCAAAATGATGGATGCTCTGATTGGAAATAAAGTACCATTTTATGCAATTTCAGAGCAAATGCATAAATATTGAGATATACACTATCAATCAGAAGTTTGGAGTTAGTGAGGGGTTTCTTTTCATTAAAGAAATTAATACTTGTATTCAGCAGGGATGCATTAAATTGATCAAAAGTGAAAATAAAGACATTTATAATGTTACAAAAGATTTCTATTTCAAATAAATGCTGTTCTGAACTTTCTATTCATCAAAGAATTCTGAATAATGATTTCTGCATACATGTTAAGCAGCACAACTGTTTTTAACATTGATAATAAGAAGAAATGTTTGTTGAGCAGCAAATCAGCATATTAGAATGATTTCTGAAGGATCATGTGACACTGAAGACTGGAGTAATGATGCTGAAAATTCAGCTTTGATCACAGAAATAAATTACATTTTAAAATAGATTCAAATATGAAACCAGTAATTTAAATTGTAATAATATTTCACAATTTTACCGTTTCTCTGAAAAATATTAAGATTTTTTTTTTCCATTTAATTTGAGCTATTTAGCTAATACACCACACTAATCAATTTAATAACATATATCAAATATAATAAAATGATAGATGCTTTTGCACAATGCTGGTATCTAATATTTTGCACATTTGGTTTTATTAATCAGTTTTCATTGTTTTTTTCGTTTAGTAGACTACTTGGTGCCACTGCTGGTTTCCATAGTGACGGCGATCTGGGTTTTGGCGTTGGCGTGGGTGTTCCTGTGGTGCGTGCGCCATCGACGCAAACAAAGCTCCAGCCCCACCGCCATCAACCCCGCCACCCCCTACTCCACGGGAAACGCAGAAGACAACACAGTGAACAACGCCCGCGAGCAGCTCAACCACATCAAGAACCACATCGAGAAGAACGCGTCCAACGGCAGCCTGCCAGGAAAAGAGCTCCACTGCGACGACAAGAACAGCGTCAACGCCAAAATCAGGACGGGTTTCTCCGAAGCCGCCAGACTAGTGCAGGAGGACTCCAACAAGCGTCTGCAGAAGGCGCGCTTTCCACGCCAGTCGGCCTACATGCTGGTGGACAGGGACGACAGGCTGAGCGCCAACGGCACAGACGTAAAAAATCCACACTGGACTAATAAACGAGACAACAGAGACCTGGAGTCACAGCACAGAGCTCCGGATTCACAGCAAAGAGATCTGGACGCACAACACAGCTTGCACAAAATGGAGTATATCGTATAGCAGCCGATGCTCGGCATGGTAGCAATCGTTGCTACATGATGTCACAAAAGGTCAAGCGAAAGAAGACATCCTTTGGAATCAGAACGCTTATTGTTGACTGTCACGACAAAGCCAGACAGTATTTGTTCAGACCTTGCGGTCGGACCACGGGCTGGTCTGTTTTTTTTTTATGGCGTGGCGTCAGTAGGGCTTGAAGATGTTAACCTGTGCTGAACTTTTAGCCTAAAACAGAAAACCAGAATTAGAATGTACTGTAATTGGCCAAAATCTGCTAATTGTGTGAATATGACGAAAACATGTCCAGGTCACATTTTATTCCAGAATTCATAGACATTGTTCACATTGTGACGTTTTTTTTTGAATGACAATTAAAGGGATATTTCACCCACAAATTTAATTTCTGTCATTTATCCACCATTAAGTTGTTCCAAACCTGTATGAGTTTATTCCGTTGAACACAAAAGAAGATATTCTGAAGTAACCAAACAGTTGACGGTAGCCATTGACTTCCATAGTATAGAAAAAATAATATGGAAGTCAGTGGCTACCGTCAACTGTTTGGTTACTTCAGAATATCTTCTTTTGTGTTGTGTTGAGTTGCACAACTTGAGGGTGAGTAAATGATGACAATTTAAATTTTGGGGTGAACTATCCCTTTAAGCGCTCTATCCACCCAAATTCTCATTACTGTACATGTGGGTTTTTTCCCCGTAATTCCCAGTTTTTCCAAAATTGAAATACTGCATTTTTATACAGTACAAAATACTGTAATACTAGGATTTTTATGCAAATCAGCATAAATTACAAGAAGCACAATAAATACCACGTAATTAAAATAGCTTGAATTACACATATTTTCGAATTACACATACAACAGTATAGTCCTATAAATTCTTATTCGTTTCTTGTGATTTTGGGATGAAATTAGATATGGAAATGTTCCTGAGGGTTTCGTGAGTTTCATCCAATTGTTGAACTGAACTGCATATGCAGATTGTGTTCAATTTTTATAACGTCGAACTTAATGCACCAGAAATAGCTTGTGAATTAATTCCAAAAATCAATGATTGCTGGTGTATCATGTGCTCGAAGATTGTATTTAACTCCCATTTATTGGGTTTTTGACTGGATTTTATTTTCACGCTCTTTATTTTTATTTTTTAAACGTGTACAGGCAGACAGGTCATGCTTAGAATTTACTGTCTATATGAAGAAATTCACTGTCAGTTTAGATGTTGATGTTGTATAGATGACTTTGTACATATTGTCTAATTAATCATTGTGTATATTTGATTTATTAACTTAATCGAGAGCCTATTGTTCGTTTTTATTTATATGCATTGTTTAGGTTTGAGAATGTGACCGCTCGTGTCCAACCTTTGTATTTTTGGATGGAAAATATTGTCTCTTATTTCTGAAATGCCAAAATAATCGTTTATTTTTTGAAGAATGGGGTGTTTGTTTGTCTAAATCCAGAATACAATGTGCAATGTCTGTTTCAGAAAACATGTGCATGGCTTGTGTTTGTAATGTCCTGAGACGTAGGCTAGATGGTCTTCCATCTAGTTTTGATACATACTTTGTCTGTTCAGATACACTTTTTTTATAGAATGTTACCTTAAAATCATTCCTAAAGATGTTTAGCATATTTTCTGCCATAGCTGTGTTAAATGAATTTGGCAGCCCAGGATATCAAACAACGCTTGTCTAGAGTTTTCTGGTAAACCACAGTATTCAAATGAACTTTAACCAAAACATCTAAAGGGAATAAACAGTATTAGAAGTGCAATGCTTGTACAGTAATATGAAACATGAAGAAAACAGAACTGAATGTGATATGCAAGACAAAAATTAAATCAGAATCATTTTAGTAGGCCATTTTTATTATTTGTATAATACACTTGGACTGTTGGGCTTTTTTTTTAGGTTCAGTCCCACTTAAATTTTTCAATTCATGCCATTT
>NW_015643169.1:659235-675895 GCF_001515625.1 Sinocyclocheilus rhinocerous | reverse complement strand
CCCCCCCCTTGTGTTTGTCTATGAAATTTTTCTATGGAAAAAAAAAACAGAAACGTGAAAACACATCCTGGGGTTTGTCAAAACATTTATTTAGATTTGAATTAAATTTCATTCAGTTGTTTACATTTGGATTTCTGAAATCAAATCAAATTTCACTTGAATGTTTTGAATTTATGAATTTGATTTTATTCCAAACTCCCAAGGAGTTTTTGTTTTCAAAAATCAATACGTATCAAATAATATCTATAATTTGAAGCAAACTCTGTGGTGTGAATAGGCTACTAGTCCTAAACTGTCCATCATCCCACGACAAAGTCATAAAAAATACAATTTATAGTGTGAAATATTGAAATGGATAAATATTTGTCTCGTGTAGGATGAAACTTGCTTGCAAGCTAACAATGTCTGATTTGGGAGCGAGTCATTCTTTGAGTCAGTTCATTTAAATGGGTTCACAAATTTGTCTAAATGACTCATTGGTATGAATTCGAATGATTTTTCCTTATCCAGTAATCACAAACTACTGAGGAAACGCTCATGGAAATGTATTGGTCAAAAAGTGTGGGAACTCTTCTTTGAAAATTCAAATGCTGAAATGGAATTTCTGTATGGAATTTAAAGTTTAAGTGTATCAAATGCAGCTTATGTAGCATATGATCTCCTGTCAAATACTAAGAATATTGTAAACGTTTCCTTATTTATGCACGATTTAATGTAACCCTGGGTCTGATTTCTGATATGGTGGACACAGCCGTAACCGGTCCCAACAGGGTCCACATTGTGTGAGTCTAGACGTTCAGCTGAGCGCAGCGGGGCGGGCCACCATGTGAGAGAGGTTATGAAAGCCCTTCACACGGTCTCTCTCTGCTGTCGTGGGAAAGCTGTAGATGCACACCAAAATAGACGGCATGAGACGTGCTTGCCTAACGTGTTTGCAAAGGCATCGCACAAAGAACGTCTTCTTCTAGATCTCTGCTTTTCTTTGAAAACCGTGCGGTGACCCTTTCTCAACAGGCCTGTTTCACTAAAGCATTTAACATGTGCAAAACTGTTTTTCTGGAGCTAAAGTGACTGACATGCACTGATCATTAATCATATCACTGAAATGACACATAAAGATTAACGTACTTTAAGGATTATCTCAAGTCATTTTTCACTGTCATGTATAGAAGCATACCATATAAGGCTAAAAGTAGCCTATAATGTTGGTGTAATCTGTTAACTACACACATCATAAACCCGTCTTTTTAGGCAAGTATGGGTGTCATGTCATAAAATATTCGACTGAATTTATATTTAACGTGATCACAATTGAATAAAAACATTGTAAGTTACTAATAACGCTGTTATTCAAACAGCAAATAAATTATATACAGAAAGCAAACAATGAGCATTTACATAGAGAACTTTCTGGAAGCCTTCTAGGAACGTTCCCTGCTGGTTAGCCAGGAAAGATTTCTTAACATAAATAGAACGTTCCCTTTAGGTTAGAGGAACGTTCCCGGGAACCTACTGAGAATGTTCTGGAAACATTCCCGCAATGTTCCCCTAACCTAAACGGAATGCTCTATTTACACTGAAATGAACAAAATGACTTCTTCGTTCTTTTTTGCTGAACGAGATTCAAAGATCCGAGTCAGTAAAATGATCCGAACTTCCCATCACTAGATGACTCATCTGAACGCCTCTGATTGGCCATTGCATTCGTAAGCTCAACAGAATCGTTTGTGATTGGTTGTAATGCTCAACGCTGTAAAAGCGCTTGAAAAGAAATATGACACAACATCAGCAGATCTAAATGTAATGCCACAATCGACACTTTTCATTTCATTTTCACTTTATTTGCAGCAGTGTAATTTAGTTAAATAAGAACGTTAACCTATTGGAATGTACAGTGTTACACATTATTCCTGAACATATGAATACACAGGATTAACTGTTAATCCCGGGTAAAGTCTGAAACGTGAAGTCAAATAACCCAGGATTCCATTTACCCAGGGTTTAGAATTAGAGCTATTTGAACCATTTCAAATGCGAAAAGCCCTCATGTCTTCTAAATTCAAGTTTTGTGGCCTTTACACCATGTCTTTAGCTCTAACGGCATCTTGTAGTACTAAACATTGACAAAATTCATTTAAAATCTGATGTGACAGATGTAGTAGAGACCAGGTGTAATATAGGCTGTCTTCACACCATGTTGTAATTACCATAATTCTGAGATGACAACATGTGAAGTTCTATTCGGAGCTGAATTATGCACATCTATAACACTATGTAAGAAAGCTATAGCAGATAACACTTGGTTTGACATTTTGAATGCAATGACATTCATTCATTTGTAAGTGTGGCATAAGCGTCCAAATGCTTTTTGGGGCCACTGTATCATTTTTCATTTTAATGGATGTACAGCAAGCAGAACAAATGCCTTCTGTGAAAGTCTCATAGTTGCCTGTAGAAGTAGACAAATCCTTACATTTGGACTATTAATCTAACTGACCCCTCGTCTCCTGGTTACAGGAAATGCTGACATCAGAACAGCAAGTATGACCATTTTGTTGACTTCAAAGCCTAAGAAATGGGTTAGGCTGAAGAAAGTCTGAAACTTGACTTGGCCACCCTCTTCAGTGCTAATGGCTCCATCACGTTAAGAAATTTGTCACGGTAACTGGACTCAGTGTTCGCTTAAGAACAACGCAGCGGCGTGTTCAACTGCCAGCGCTGAGGTGATGTAACATGAGCTTCCTAAAGGGGTTTTATCATCATTTGTTCTCTGAAAACATATTAGAAACCGATCTGTGTGTTTGTGCTGTAAGGAGAGGGATTCCAGAGCAGAAGTTTGGAAAGAAGGCTACAAAGAATTGAATACAAGAACATTAGCTCTGGTCCAAAACCCAGTGAGATGCCTACACAAGCAGTATTTAAAGATAGCATGGACACAATCCCAACACAAAGACTGTTTTAAATGGTAGACATCAAAATAATGCCTCGTTTTGGCTGAATTGTAAGGCTTTCGTGGAGAATGCAATCCCATAATGCATTGCGCTCGGGTCAGTGGAAACATCATTAGAGATGGTGGAGGAAGCGGGAGAAATGTTGATTATAAATAAAGTTCATACCTAATGTATCAATAAAATAGACTAAATTTTGTTATATTTTGGTGGCTCTGTTAGCTTAGCAACATGCTAACAACAAACTCTACTGAAATCAGCTGTAAGTCAAATTTCCAGAGCAGTTCATGTGACCGGTTCTACTTGTTTACTAGTTGTTGCTAAGTGTTCCAAAATTGTCACTTTTGAAGATTCATGCCAGTTAGGATGCTGCCTTAGAAGGCAGCTGACTAAATAGGCAGCAGACAACAAGGAAGTACTCTAGGTTTTGGAACAGATCCATAGTAAAATTAGCATAGATTTCAGACCTTTAAAAGCCATACACTCACAAATTGTTCTGAACACAGACTAACAAGGGTCTCTTGCAGACACACCAACTCAGTAGATGACACACACACACATACACAAATTCACGCACCCTGAGGAGACGGGGGCCCATTCCTGCAGAAACACTTTCCCAGTGCAGCCACACCCTGAGCAGATGCATTTTAGAGCCAATAATTAGTTCCGTACCATGACTCAGCCTGCGAATGTGTGTGTGAGACGGCGAAACAGAGACACAAGTGTGTGTGGGAACTCGGAGATGATGATGTCAGTTTTTCCTTTAGGCCGAAGAATGTCAGGAAATAATAGGAAATAATTAGGAAATAATAGCAGAGAGAGCAGCAGCCTCCCCTCAGGCTTTAGTCAGCAATTCAGACTGCAGTTTAATTGACAAATAGTTTATTTACAGACTAACAGAAGCAGTTTCCCTCCAATTGTATAGCGATTTCATTTGCATACACACAAATGTTCTAAACTGTTGCTAGTGCATCGCTAGGCGGTTACTGTGGTGTTCTAGGGAGTTGTTAGGGTGTTGCTAGGCTGTTGCTGTGGTGCTCTATGCAGTTGCTAGGGTGTTGCTGGGGTATTTTAGAGTGTTACTAAGCTGCTGCTGGAATGTTCTAGGCTGTTTCTGTGGGTTTTAGGGAGTTGTTAGGGTGTTGCTATGGGTGATGGGTGATGTTAGGCTGCTGCTGGAATGTTCTAGCTGTTGTTAGGCTGTTGCTGTGGTGTTCTATGCAGTTGCTAGGGTGTTGCTGGGGCATTATAAACTGTGGCTAGGGTGTTGCTAGGCTGCTGCTGTGAGATTCTAGGTTTTTGCTTGTGCATCGCTAGGCTGTCTCATTGACAAATAGTTTATTTACAGACTAATAGAGGCAGTTTGCCTCCGATTGTATAGTGATTTACATATACATTAAGTTGTTTTACAGGCTGTTAACACAGTGCAACATGAAATCACAATTGGCTATACCTGTACTTTTTTCTTAATGCATATTCCTGGTCTTATTGTGCATGTAATCTATTTTAATATAAATAAAATCAACAAATAAATAAATACATTAAAAACATACATTTATAAATGAAAATAATTTTTACCTTTTTGACGTCATCAATCCCTCTTTTTCAACTCAACCTCTTCAATCACCTGGTTCATCTTACATTTTATCAGCATTTTGTCAGTGGTGAATATCCTGCTTCACGCAGAAATTGTTCACGTCAGATTGTTATTGCTGCTCATTGTACGTTTTGGTCAGACAGTCTCTTCCTGTCTAAGTAGATGGTTTTTGGCAACAATTGCTACATGGACCAGACTTTGTGTTGTTAGTCAAAAATCCCATCTTATGAAGTCAAATAAACAAAACGCACATGCTTTCGTGCTAATAGCATATGAAGTCAGTGAAAACATCCATTCATTATGGTGGAGAAAGTGGGAGACATGTAAATAAAGTTAATTTTATACTTCAAGTATCAATAAAAGACCCATTTGTGTGTGTGTGTGTGTGTGTGTGTGTGTGTTGTTAGCTTGTGTATTTAGCAACATGCTAAATATAAACACATGCTTTCATGATAATAGCATATGCTAATCAGACTGAAAAATCAAGTCATAAAACCACACAAACTCCCATGCACAGATCACACAGCACAAACCCAGTGACACACTCTTGCTTCCTCTTTAGTTCCTTTAATCACTCTGAAACATGGGAGTGTTTAAGAGAGGTCATAAAAACAACATACTTTACAACCGAGAGTGAATATAGCCTTTATCAAGAATGTGCCTGTGTCATGCTTTTTAAGGTCTCTTTTATCTGAGCTGAAAACAAAAGCTTGATCTTTGGTTTCAGGGGCAGGAAGTGTGTGATCAAACAGAGACGGCCGATGTAGGATGGTCTAGATTTCAGGGCTTCACCATTAGCGAATAGCTTATCTGGAGAGGCGTAACTGCTGTGTTATTCTTCAGAGTGATAACAGTCTGATTGGTTTCTCTGATGTTGTAGATGTTTCCCACAGTATCATATCCTTGACATGGGGATACTTAAACACTTCACAAGTGGCTCATTGGCAAAGAGGTTACAGTATGAGTTCTGTTTTGTGTAAATTCGTTCAGCGCATATGAATATCATGGCAAAAGTAAAACATAGGCTACTTCAACATAAGCCAGAGATTTCTTTAATAGGAACATTGATTTTCCTGTTGCATAAACTAATGGCCTAACCGAGGCATTGCTAGGGTCTTCTCAGTTGTTGTTAGGTTATTGCCATATTGTCCTTGGTTGTTGTGAGGCTCTTCTGGGTTGTTACTAGGTGGTCCAAGTCAAAAGATGGTTGTCAGTGCTTTGCCAAGCAATTGCTAGCATTTTCTGTGTGAGTGCTAGGTGTCTCTCCCTAAAAAAATCTTATAGTTATGATGTACCGACTCTATATTGTTTCGTAAATGGATTATCAAAAAATAAAAAAATGTAGGGTGGGACTTGCTTCTATGCATCGGTTGTATATTGGATGGATGCAGATCTGAATGCAATGCAATAATGGCAACACACATGTGACGAGTGGGGCGGGGCCGAGAGCCATGGGAACGGAGCGAGGCCGGTGGAGTAATTGATAATGAGACGAGAGAGGACCAGGCCTGGGTTTTATGTTGTTTTGTTTCTGTTTGTGCGCGGCAGCTGTCCGTGAGGGGCTGTTGCGCTATTTTAAGTTTTGAGTTTATTTTATTATTAAATTATGTTTGAATGTTCGCCGGTTCCCGCCTCCTTCTTCCCGTGACAATGAACTTTGTTACATTGGTGCCGAAACCCGGGAGGAAGGAGGGACACGCTGTCGGAGAGCCCTCGCTGCTGAGGGGGATCGCGGTGCTGAGGAGATCGGGCAGCAGGAAGGCGCGGAGACCGCCAGTGGCTGCCCGAGGCGGTGGTGCTGGAACTATGGAAGACGAGGTGGGACGGAAAGCTCCTGGGTCGAGGAGGGGTGGTTGCCGTCCAAGAGGGAGCGGAGGAGTCGGCCCTGTTCACCAGGAGGCCGGAGACTTGCTGCCGGCTGCCCTCAACAGGAGGAGCCATCGCCATCCACCGGGCGGCGAAGGAGTGTCGGGCCGTCCACCACCAGGCATTGAGGAAGAGTTTACCCAGCTGGTGGAGGGCAGAGCGTCTGGGAACCGGAACAAGAATTTTTTTCCCTCTCTTCCCTCTCTCGTCTCTGTCTCTCCTCATCCTTCCATCTCCTTTTCTCTCGCCTCGTCTGTCTGTCCTTACCCCCAGGTAGTGATCGGCTCCCCCGGAGGGGGGAGTGGGGGAGTAGAGCGCAGTCTCGGGAGTACCCCCCCGGCCTGCGAGGGGCGATGGGGGTATGTGACGAGTGGGGGCGGGGCCGAGAGCCGTGGGAACAGAAGCCAGAGCCACGAGGGGCTGTCGTGCTATTTTAAGTTTTGTGTTTATTTTATAAGTTCTGTCAGGACCACTATCGTCAAAATGATAGATACTTAGCATAAAGTTTGGTTTGGCGGTATGGTTCTGTTCTGGGCAAAAACTCCCTGCCCATCCATGCAGCCTGTCATGAATGAGCAGGGAGAGCAGCAATAATAACCCCCCTAGGGTAAACAGAACAGAACAAGGCAGATATCATTAATGTACTTAATGCTATTTAAGTGTAACACATTATTCAAGATAAAGGAGTCTGATTCAGCGAGGAATATCAGAAAGCTAAGTATGAGCTGGGGATGGAGGAGGGTAATTTGCTCCTGAGCAAGCGGAAAAAGCTGCTGAATAATACTGAATAGAGCTTATATAGGAATGCTGCGATAGGTGTCGTATTCCTATAGGTAGATGTGGTCAGCTGAGAATCAGCTGATGCAAGCTTGACTCACGTGACCTGCCAGAACTAACGCTAACGCTTAATTTATGTTTGAATGTTCGCCGGGTCTCGCCTCCTTCTTCCCGACCTACGAACTGTGTTACAACAGACTTGCCAACTTTGCAAATGGTTACCAAAAAAAATATATATATATTTTCTAATGTTTCCATTATTTTTTCAAAAAAAATTTTCAATTTTTTGATAGTGGAGAACATGGCCACATTTACACTACAGGTCTTGATACCCAGTTCTGATTTGTTGAATATGTCTGATTTTTTTTGACGACCATTATCTTCTTTTAAAAGTGACCCATATCCGATATCTGCATTTACACTATACACTTGGCAAAATACAGCCAGTCAAATTGCTAAACAAAACTAGCCCAAAACTAACCCAATTGTGTTTTTTCTGTGGTTTCCCCCTCCATCAAAACTCTTTCCAGGTGGGGGAACTGAAACCCACGGACTGAAAAACAACCCACAGCAACAGTGTAAAAATTAGCCCAATTTCGCGGGAAAACCGCAGACTTGGCAAAAATGCCCTTAAAAGTGCCCACCTGAGTTGGAATTGGATCACTTGAACCATGTAATGTAAATGCAGCTTATGATAAGGAGACTATGATAGCGGATTTAGAAAAGTCACTTGCGAAAAAAATATTTTTTTTTTGTATAGTGATGTTTTTCCAGTATTCATTTCTAAAAATCAATTTATGAATTCAAGTTCAATTTATTTGAGTAGAATTGTATAAGATACTGTATTAGAGGGATTTTTTTTCAGTAAACATACATTCTCCAAGAAAGAGCTACCTTTGTTGACTGGACCTTTATTTTTAAGAGTGTGGTAGAGCTGATCCTGTTTTAGATGGAGTATATGGTGCTGAGAGTCCAGCTCTCTCTGTGGACTGAAAGCACCACTGGGCTGTTTGTGTGTATTTGATCTCACCCTACAGCGCAAACTGTTGACAAACCACATGCTATTGCAGTGACTGAGGAATGTGGGTCAGGCACAAGAGAAAGCAACAGTCTGACCTGTTCAGACCCTCTGAAGATCAAAAACAAAGTGGCCAAAAGTCAAGATTCACAGATGTACTGCCAAGCACATACAAATTGCATTGTGTTTTTAGTACTCAAACATGCACATGCACATAGATTTCCACACCTGTAATCATTTCTGTGGTATTTGTGAGGCAGAATAGTTTGTTATTTTAATGCAAATGCAAAAATGAGGCAATGTTCAGTTCCCAGAAGAGTACCCAGTCATGTTTGACTGACTACGATTAATTTGTTCCCATCAAACGATCACTACCTCCACCAGTGACGACATCACTGTGGTAATCTTGAGAATTGTTAGGGTGTTGCTAGGCTATTCTGTAGACTGACAAAAAGGATGATATGACAGATAAATTTTTTTATTCAAATTTCGCACAATTTGTCATTCTGATAATATTGTTTGTAACAAAACATATTCGTTTAATTAGAAAAATGCAAAACAAAAGTATTTTCACTATAGTCTTAGGACCTTGTGTGTGTGTGTGTGTGTGTGTGTTTCGTAGTTTGCACACAGGTGAAGGTATATTATGCACATTTAATCTTAAAATTTCCTGAGAGTGAGACAGAACGGGGAAAAGAGTGGGTGAGAGAGGGGAAAGGTTTCTCAGTAATGGGTGTAAGTGATTGCTGTCATCAGGGAAATTGCCCCACAGCCTATCCAAGTAATGATGGAGAAGCTGCAGTACCAGGTGTTACACTCACAACACACCCTGCCGACACACAAAAACACACTTGATTTCTCCATGGGGATATATAGCCAGAGGCTGCTGTCCTTCAAAAGTGGTAGTCAATATGAAAATGGGCTAAAGTAATAATTTTGCAACATAACTGACCAACCACACACTCAAACACATGTATGTGTATTTGCACACACAAGAGTGGACTTTGAATATAGTCATGTGACATGTTGATGATGGTAGTCTTGTGTAGTGGAATAAAATCTGGCCACCAAAAATCGCTCACTTAGAAACACTTAGACTACTTGAGTAACAAGCATCCAACCACGGTTTGGTTTATTCTTTTGTGCCTTATAATTTCATGATACCACAATAAAAACTGTAAAAGTATTTCTGACTAAAAGTATTTCTGTATTTCCAGGTTTTATTTTATTTTATTTTATTTTATACTGGCATCTTATTCATTTATTTCATTTCTTAATCATTAATACTATTTTGTTCTATATGGAAGCCCATTTCCACCACATTAGTAGAAAAACATGCTTTGGCAATCATAATCATGAAAATAAAAAATGAGATACTAAGTCAGAATTATGAGATAATTAGTCAGCACTGTGGGGGAGCCTGGCATGCTCTTGGTGGGATTACTTGTGGAGTTGCAGTGTGTGTGAGGGCAAATTCTCATGGGAACTGCAGAGACGCTGGCCTGTTTTAACAAATACAGCGTGTTTACCACACAGGCTAATTAGAGAGAAAGCCTGGTGTCGAAATGAGTGGGAATGCTGTATTGTGAAGGATATTTCAGTCCCACTTCATACACAAAGCTCAGAGGATTGCATTTATAGAAGCGTTAAAGAAAAAGTTCACCCAGAAATGCAAATACTGCCATTATTTTCTCAAACTCATGTCGTTTTTTTCGTGGTACACAAAAGTTGAATTTGTGAAGGATCAAGGAATGCTCTCAGATCTTTGGCGAACATTCTGAACAAATGTTCTTCCAGTAACATTAATAGAACGTTCATTCAAAGTTATCTGGTCTTTAATAATGTTGTTGAAACTTTAGCACAAAAACTGGTAAATGTATAGCCTACAGCATTCATGGAATTTTTTTTTTCATCTCAGTTGGAAATTTGTCTAACAATTTCTGAATGGTACTACTTGTTTCAGAACGTTCATAGAACATTCACAAAAGTAGCATTTGCATAATGTTTTTAATATGATAAATTTGAATGTTTCCTTACCCTGATAGCACACAGTGACGTCTATTTGACGTCTGCATTTACTTGTGCAAGACCTATTTTTTAGAGTGTTTGCTCAATAGGCATCTTTAGGACGTTTCCTATCATATGTCAAATAGACGTTTAGAAAATGTCTTCAAGATGTTATTTAGAATGTATGACATTCTATAACTGACGTCTTAAAGACGTCTATCAGATGTTTGTACACAGCAGATGCTTTCCAGATGAAGTGATCTTCAACAGACACCTTGCAGACATGTGCTATATAAGGTTTGCAAAACCAAGAAAAAACATTTTTTTTTAGAACATTTAAAAATACTGCACATTTTGAATGTTTAGAGAACATTAAGAAATAACGTTTTCATAATGGAAATGTTAGCAAACATTTCTTAGAAGATATTTTTGTTAGCTGATGTTCCTGACCTACACTGTATAAATTGATCAGTTAGCCTACAGTTGAGTAATTCCAGTGGATCGGAACAGTGTGGAATGATCTTGCTTTTAATGTTGGAGTATCAAATCCTCCAAAAGCTCCACACCCTGTCATTAGTGTCTTTAAACAGATAAGACCCAGATGCTGCACATTCCGGGAATTATAAAAGATAGTCACAGACTATAATACAAATGGCATACACAGTAATACTGAAATGCTCTTCTTCTTCCATGTCAGGTATGTAGACTGTCATTACCTTTTATAAATGTTTTTGGAACATAATGCAGTGGAGCAAAATGCAGCGTAGCTACACCTTGTTACACAGGAATGAAACACTGAGAAACAGAGAGATTTTATTGTAAACAGTCAGCCAGCTGTGTTCTCGATAGTTTTGTATCAAATCAACGGTTTTGGCTTTGAGTAACTTAAAACTAGGCTAATTCATAGTTCATACAACAACCTGAAACACATTACGGCCCTCTGCATAGGCCTAGGCTACTGCATAATATGCTAAGCAGTGCACTAGTATTTCCTTTTAGACTCTCTTCTCTCTGTCCATAATGGACACACTTTTGCTCATCACCTTTAACGTATCACATCTGCTCACAAGGGTGCTCACTAACACGCTTGTGAATGAACCTATAACGTAAGTGAATAGCTCCCTCTGCTGGTTCTACATAGGTGTGACATTTTTCCCCCCCAAATGAAAATCCGCCTATTTGATTGATTATCTGTTGGAATAAGGATATCACGACGAATATTATTGTTTTTAATACTTATTGATTTTTAACCCTTTATTAAGCCTCTTTAAATAACACACAGGTATTATCACCTACAATAAATCCAAACAGCATAAACTGAAAAAGAATATACATATACTATAAATAATTTAGACAGCATGCCACAAAACTTGGAACAACTTTAACAAATTTACATATGTGTAAATAAATCAAGCCCCCTATTATTATATTAATAATATAAGTGCGGTGCTTTTAAAAATATATTATTTTATCATGTCCCGAAGTAGCTTTTTACAAATACTGCGATACAAACCTCCAGTGTGTGACCCAAAACAACTTCCTACAGTTAATAATAACAATTCATAATTAAAACAGCATTTTAATGGTTGCACTGAATTTAAATATTTTAATTTTTCAATTTTCACAGTAATATTTTTAGTCAGGACAATTAGCGGCTACCTACGTCTCCATCGTCAGGACCCAAAATGGTGGCGGCGTGAGTATAAACCAAAACCTGAAGGTGAGTGAGTAATTCTAGAAATAGTTATAAGCATGTGCACATTTAACATTGTATCACCTAACAGATATTTCATTTGTCAACCCGCCTATTTGCTTCTAAACCTGTCAAAATGATAAACGACAGCGTTATACAATATTACTGCGTCTAAAATGAATGAGAGTATTAATTCACATGTAGAAGAGAGACCGGGGCAAGTTGGCACACTTTTTTAATCGCAGTGAATGTGATGTCAGCTGCCTACATCAATCTCTTCCCCTTGTTCCACTGGCCTGGCATTAGTTTATTCGTGTTTTTCATGTCTTTTAGTTTCTATAGACATGAGTAAGCTCCGGAGCTTTTGGCATAACTATAAAGTGCTGATTGTTATGGGCTCTGGCCTTGGGATGGTTCACTGGGGTTGGTACTCGATCAAATCCAATCCACTACTGAAGAAGAGCAGGGAGGAATATATTCCCGAACCGGGCATCGTGTCGTACGTCGCTCCGTCCCCACCGCCTCTGCCTCCTCTGCCCGAGAAGAGCAAGAAGAGAGCGACCAAAGACAAGGAGTAACTGCTGCTGCTCAACAAGGTGGGAAGAGCTCAAAGTCATCTGTTAAAGGGACAGTTCGTCCAAAAATGAAAACTCTGTCATCATTTACTCACCCTGAGGGACGTGGTCACTACAACCTTGAGCTCTGAGCTGTCATTGGGATGCTAGAAGATTCTTCATAGTGTTTGTTTTCCATGAGAATAAAGTCACACTGGTTTGGAATGAAATGAGTGAGTAAATTATGACAGAATTCATTTGAACTGCCACTTAGATAAGTGTGTGTGTGTGTGTGTGTGTGTGTGATCTGTCCTTGAGCTCTGTTATCAGTCACTCAGGTCACAATTTCTCATTGTTTACACAAGAATATGAATGAACACATGCTGTTCTTTCCTCTGTTGAAAGTGTGTGCATTTAATCTTATCTGTAAAGATTACAGGAACGTTTCTTGATAACGTCAGATTTGGTCAAAGTGTAGAGAGTGCGATTTTTATGATTTCTGTTCTCTATTTCGACAGGGGGAAATTGCCTTAATTTGAATTTGTTATTTTTTCATTTAAAGTTTTCACAATTTTGTTGTTTTTATTCATTTTTAAAATGCCTATGAAGTTTTTATTCATTTTTATTTCATTTTTAATTATTTTAGTACAAGAAAAAGAAAAAAATATTGCATTTGCAACTAGCCGATGTAAAATGTTATTTTTTTCATGTTTTATTTCAGTTGGCATTTATTTGATTTCAAATTACAAAAATGTAGTTTAACTACGATAACCCTGTATCCAAAGCACTTTAAATTCACTTCAGAACTGAACAGTGACAATTTCTATTTTATACATGGCTGCTAATGTTTTTACAGGTGTCACCACAAAAAAAAGGTTATTTATTATGTTTGATATATAAAACATAAATATGTATATATAATGATATATTCGAATATATTTTATATATGTAAATGTTCAATATAATTTTTTATAAATTATATGTTTAAATTTATTTATGCATTAAATGCATTTATTATGCAATATGCATTAAATATATACACTGAACAAAATTATAAACGCAACACTTTTGTTTTTGCCCCATTTTTCATGAGCTGAACTCAAAGATCTAAGACTATTTCTATGTACACAAAAGGCCTATTTCTCTCAAATATTGTTCACAAATCTGTCTAAATCTGTGTTAGTGAGCACTTCTCCTTTGCCGAGATAATCCATCCACCTCACAGGTGTGGCATATCAAGATGCTGATTAGACAGCATGATTATTGCAAAGGTGTGCCTTAGGCTGGCCACAATAAAAGGCCACTCGATTTGTGAACAATATTTGAGAGAAATAGGCCTTTTGTGTACATAGAAAAAGTCTTAGATCTTTGAGTTCAGCTCATGAAAAATGGGGGCAAAAACAAAAGTGTTGCGTTTATAATTTTGTTCAGTGTAAATAATATATTATATTTTTATATATATTTATTATTTATATAATTTAATTAATCTTCATTGTAATTGTAAATTATTTTAAGTTATAATTACAAAGAATATTGTGTCATATCTTTCGCTCAGCAAATAATTTAAAAATGGGTATCATTTAGGTAAAATGTTCTGTTACCTAAACGTTTGTTATAAAAAAACATTTGTTACCTTAATTTGCAAATATAGGGGGTTTTACTTTTATCAAGCTATAATAATAATAAAAATATTCTGACAAATCCTAGTTTGTTCAGTTGTTTAACTCCAGCCCTCTATAAGTGTCATTCAACAAAAAATGATTCCCAGAAAAGTTCCCAGAAGTCATTCATTTTCATTAAAACAACAGCAGCTGTTGGTGAAGTTGAGCTGAGTTCAACTTTATGCAAATAACTAAAGATCACAACACTTTGATCAGCTGCTTATGTGTCAGTTGATTAGCCCTTTCTTTCCTAACGTTCTCATTTGCATTTTGCAGGTCCTCCTCTTCTGAAGACGTTAGTGTACAGCGAGGACGGAGAAGATGAGGAACCAGAGCTGGCTGAGGAAGAACTGGTTTTGGGTTGCCGGTGGTGTATTTGCTGCTATTCATTTTGGCTCGTGGCTCCTGCAGAAAGCGATGAAGAGTTCGGTGCAGACTGAACGGCAGCTCAAACGCAGGGATGAGTAAAAGCAAATAATTTATGCATTTGAGGGATTATGGGGGTTGTGTGTGGTTTATTACAGTTAATCTAAGTGCTTTGTTGTCTGTCTAGTGACAAATTAAAAATACACACTTTGCTTCCGATGCACACATATGAGACAATGTCATCTATGGATATCATTTGAAAGTAATATTTTTTTTTTTAATTCTGAAAGTGGATGTGTTGCTAAGAAATTCTGAGTGGATGAAGCATTTAATGAGGCCAAAACATACAGAAACACTTGAGTTCGCTGGACTCAAGCAGCATTGCATGTTTTGTTTCATGTTTCTTAAGCACCTGTGACACTCGACCAGTTATGGTCCTTTGATGAAGTCTTTTATGTCAAGTCTGTGCAAATGGGAATATGTTTATAAATGACCATTCTCCACTATGCACAGATGTAAACAGGTTTTTAATGGTGTATTTAAAAAAATAAATACAATATTTCAGAAATGTTCCCTTTGGGTGCGAGTAGGACTTGCAGTAGCAACATCAGCACTTGCGGAATCTTAATTCGTGCTGTGTTTAAACTTGTTTTCGTGAGCTGGAAATAGTTTTTCTGCTTGTAAATTTCTGACTTTTTTATAGCAGGAAAGGGATCACAGCCTTTCTTGATGTAGGGTAATCTTTAAATTTCTCCAAGTAATACCTGTGAAGAAAACAAGGCATTTACTTCCAGGTTTGCATAAGGCTTTATAAAAACATAAACCCTTTATTATAATGCAGAACATAACTTTGTGTACCAGATGCTGGATTCCTTACTTGAAATAAAATAAAATAGCAAGCACCATTAAAAGCTAATGCTGGTGTGCCCTATTGAGCAAAAACATTTCAATTCAACTTTTTATCAGTATTTTTTGGTTTCAAATCAGTTATGTTTATATTTAAAAATACAGTAATCTAAAGCAGGTATCTTTAGAAGGCTGCATTTTGGAACAGCCTTCACATCTGAGTGTGAAAGTGTAGGGCCCTCACTAGATTTCGGAGCAAAGTTTGTGTCAGGACAGCACCTGTGATGGTGGTAGGCTCGAGGCCCAATGGAGCAGATAGTGAATAGAGCAAAGGAGAAAGCAGGAAAGGACCAGCAGGCCACAGCGTATCCACACCATTCAACGATCTCCCCAAAGAAGTTAGCACCAGAGACCAGCTCAAACATTCCTCCTGAAGAGAACACAATGTGAATATTTAGTGCAGAACTGAATTCAGGAATAAGGAGGTTCAGTCTCACTCAGATCAATCTTTTTAAGAATATGCCTGGGTCTTATTACAATGCCAAAATCAAAATCATATTTTGAGACCCATGAAGAAAAACATGTTTTATTAATTTTATTTTATTTAAATATGGTTAATGTTTATATTAATTTCATATAATTATTAAAATTATATATTTATATTGGTATGTAGATCTAATAATTGATGTTTTTATTAATTTAATATATATATATATGTATATATACACACACACACACAGTATAGTAAATATATACATTTCAAATTTATTTAAATGTATTATAAATGTATCATATATTTATTACATAAATATTATTAAATTATAAAATGTTATTATTAATTTTTCTTACTTTTCCCCATATGATTATTTGACCGAATATATATACAGTGGGTACGGAAAGTATTCAGACCCCCTTAAATTTTTCACTCTTTGTTATATTGCAGCCATTTGCTAAAATCATTTAAGTTAATTTTTTTTCCTCATTAATGTACACACAGCACCCCAAAAGAGTGAAAAATTTAAGGGGGTCTGAATACTTTCCGTACCCACTGTATATATATATGAGACCATAAAGAAAAACAACTTTTATTAAAGTTGTAAATAATTCATATTTATATTAATTTATTTTAATAATTATTCAAATTATATAGTTATATTAGTAAAATGACAATTTATTATATATCAAATATGTGGTCATATATATATATATAGAGAGAGAGAGAGAGAGAGAGACCATAAAGAAAAACTACTTTTATTAAAGTTTTAATAATTTTAAAAATTATTAAAGTAAAAATTATTAGTATTTATATTAATTTATTATAATAATT
>NW_015643169.1:654786-659168 GCF_001515625.1 Sinocyclocheilus rhinocerous | reverse complement strand
TATATATATATATATATATATATATATATATATGAGACCATAAAGAAAAACAACTCTTATTAAAGTTTTAAAAATGATTAGTATTTATATAAACTTATTATAATAATTATTAAAATTATATACCTATAAATTACAATTTATTATAATATATCAAATATGTGGTCATATATCTATAACATTATAAAATTATATAATAATAAGCTATAATTATATTGATTTATTTTCTTACTTTTTCTTACTGAGTCCATTTGACTGAAGAATATAACAACATAATTAATCTCATCATAATCAAAAACTGACCTCGAGGGATTTTATAGCTGACCTCTCCAGGTTTCCTTAGGTTTCGTAAAATATAGTCGCTGTGGATGTTGATGGCCATTCCAGTGAAAAACATCAACAAACCTAGAAGAAACATTCATTGAGTGTTTTTACACTGACATTCATTGATTCAAATGAATATAGTTCATCAAAAAGATCTCGTTGTCTGTTAGCAGCATGTACAGTACCAGTAATGAAGCGTGTGTCTCTGTGCCATCCGCTGTGGTACTGAGTGCAGTGGAGCATGTGGTGACCCTGCAGAAAACCGTTCACAGAGCAGAAGACCACCGCACTCACCACAATGTGCAGAGGAGACGGCCTGCCTTTAGTCAGCAAGGAGAATACAAAAGTCCTGCAGGAACACCAAAGAGTGTGAGGAAACAGAGAAATCAGATATGTTTTCTGCTTTATATTATCGTCTTGTTTAATGTGATTTTTCTCAGCTGAACTTGTCTCCTTTCCCTTTTGTCATTGTGCCATGGGAGAACAATAAGGGCAATTTACTCAGAGGCTTCTTGTTTTCTGTGTTGTATCAGGAGCCAGAATAAAAGATCCAGATAAGCGTATGCCTTCTTCCCCCAGTTTGATAGTCCAACGCAACATAGGATCTACACAACACACATAGGTTTTTACTGTATTCTAACTGGTGTCTCAAACCACACTAGTATTTACCTCAGCTTGCAGAAAAGCTTAAATAACTTTTCATGTGTTACGTAACTCGCATTACTTGTAATGAGTTACCCCCAACACTGTTACCATTATATTAGTGAAACATTATATATTAATGAAATATGCATTTTTGTTTGACTGTTTACTGTACATTTAAGCTTAGTCGGTAAAACCAAATATGTAACGTTCTGGCAACCACAGCTGCTGTTTTTTCGTGTCTGTGGCAGGATGTTTATTTCAAGTAAATGTAGTGAGTAGTGAAATGACTGTATTCTCTCTTATGCTGTTTCAGCAGAGACTTACTGGATATGTTTGCAGAAAATGGTATGTTCTGATTTGTAGAGATTTGATTTGATAAGCTTGATGTAACAAGATTATGTAAAGATTTTTTTTTCATCAGAAATGTGGCTAAAAATCGAACTGAAAACTAAGCAACCTGACAATTAGGCAAAGTCTTGCAAGTCAGTTCACTCTTCAGCCATCTTGGTAATTCCCCGGGCCGCTGTTTTCTATGTTTAAGCATGCAAGCACAGTCCTGTCTAATTGAATTGGGCAAACTTAAATAGTGTTATTTACATAATGGCATTTAAAAAATAAAATGACAGCAAAGAATACAGGAAATATTGCTGCTTTAGCTCAAATCAGCATGTAAACTGTATTTTCCAGACTGGCCAAGCTAATGAGGATGCATTTCAAATGAAAAATGAGATTAGAGAAAGAGGTACAAGGTTACCACGGTGCAATTCATCCTTCGCTGGGAGTTTGATTGACAGGCGAACTGACCAATCATAGCGTCGAATTTGTCATTTTGTCAGCCAGACAGGAGAACAGATTAACGTCGGTGGACCTGAACTCTTTGACTTCATATCCTCCCTTACGTGTGTTGTTACAAATGATTTTTCCTTCCTGTTCAATCTACTGGACTGAGTTGCACCATAACTGAAAAAGAAGCTCTGCCTGTAAACCTGGCTAACGACATTACCAGCTCAAGTTTGAGAATTTGTACTTTAGACATCCAAAGTACATTTGTGCAGGTCATCATGACTTTATGCCACTTTGTCAAATTATAAAGACTGAGGCAGTATATTTCAAATATAGTCACAGCTGGAGATGGACAGTCCTAACTCAAGTGTGAAAGCAGACGACAGTCACTATACAAACAGCTATTTTCAAATACCTAACTGTTATAAAAATCGGCTTAACAGTTTTAGGTGAGAGGTGTCAGCCTTGCAAAAGAAAAGGGTTAATTTTTTCCCCTATCACTTATAGGCTAATATATATTATATTTTGACTATATACTTTGACTTTTCATTTAGTTTGACCCATTATACTTGTAGTATAATTTTCAGTACATTTTACAACTCTTTACAGACCAGATAGTGAGTCTAGGTTATGCACCATTTACTTTCCTATTGCAAAACTCAAAACCACAAAAACGAAACTATGAGGTTTTGTATGTTAATCTCTGATACAGCTGTACTTCTTTTGAACATTCTTAGAAAAGTTCCTTGCCAGTATTAATTAATCTGGTTCTTGTTATGCTGTTGTTGGCATTAATGCACTAGTCTATATGTGAAATGTGAACATCATTACCTCTGAAAGTAGTGCAAGCAAAAGGTCCAGAGCAGTAAATGTCTTCCTATCCCCGGCAAACTTTCTGTTGTCAAATACAACAGCACAGGAACTAGGAATGATGGAAGTTCCTGAATAAACCATCCTGTCTTGGCTGGGACCATCATCCCGGGGGATTTTGTGTCCACATAACGTCCGTACGGCGTGTGTGTTGTCATTTGCCGCAGGAGGTAAAGCACTCCACAAACTACACATGCCCAGCTACAATAGTGAATAGTGTTTTCCTGGCAAAGCATTGCTGCTTCTCTTTATGTTTCTCAATGCACTGCAGTGTTACCCTCTCACTATTTTGACCTTTATAGTGAAAAGGTATCCACCCTCATGTAAAACCCTTGGGTTCCTCCCACCAGATTTTATTGGCTCCATATATGCATGAAATGTAATATCCATCTGGGAGAGAGCAAATAAACATCTGAAGTCAATGAGTGACTCCAGTCATAAAGAAACACATGACCGCACTGAGACATTGGTATTTTTTTTCTAAAATGCTCCAGAATTGTTTTTTTTTTTAAAGAATTTCTGAAACAAAACAAAAAAACCTTTCATATGCAGTCACATGTAGTTCGAATGCTCAGTCTGAAGAGATGTTTGAGGATTATGAGCTGTTGCCAGGGTGTTCTGGGTGTTTGCCAAGATTTTCTAGATGGTTGATGGATGACAAACTATGCAGACTTTCTTTCTGAATTTATCCATCCATTTCAGAAGGGCATTTATATAATACCTCTTTAATCTGTATAGATTTTTTTTTTCAGAATGTAATCAAACTCTTTACAAGTGACTCGTTAAAAACATACATTATTTAAATCACAATATTAAAAATAAATAAATAATATTTAAAATACTTTTTTATTGTCCCAGACCATATAATGGTACGATAAATGGTTAAAATACTACCACTACTAAGAATTATTCATATTATTAATAAGCAATGGTAATTGAACTTTATAAAGTACAAATTTATTTTAAGATTATTAGCAGAATCTTAGAAAATAATTAAGCAATGCATTTAATGTGTCAATATCAAAGACTATTAAGAATGCCTGTTGGTTGAAACAAGTGAAATTTATGCCGACAGCACCTGTTTGTTTGTGGATATTATATGAAGCTTACCACATAACAACAAATTTTTAATCAAATTTAAATCACATCTTTAAATTAGTGCTGTGAAGTCAAACGATTAATCGTGTCCAAAATAAAAGTTTTTGTTTACATAATATATGTGTGTGTGCTGTGTATATTGATTATGTATATATAAATTCACAAACATACATATGTATATATTTAAAAAAAATACAGGTATATATATTTATATTCATATATAATTTATATTAAATATAAATGTAAATATTTTATATATAAACAAAACATATTTTCTTTAAATTTATACATGCATTTGTGTGTATTTATATATAAATAATAAATATGCACGGTAGGCCTACACACACACATATGTAAACAAAACTTTCGCGATTAATCTTTTGACAGCACTACTTTAAAGCCCGTATATCCTCCACTGAATAAAAAATAAAAAAGGTAATTGCGACTTTTTATCTCACAATTCTGACTTTTTTTCTCATAATTGCATGATACAAACTCGCAATTCTGACTTTTTTCCTGAGAATTGCGTGATATAAACTCGCAATTGCGAGTTAAGTCATAATTGTGAGATATAAACTCGCAATTCTGAGAAATAAAGACAGAATTGCATGATATAAACACAATTGCGAGACATAAAGTCGCAATTCTGAGAAATAAAGTCAGAA
>NW_015643169.1:647718-654323 GCF_001515625.1 Sinocyclocheilus rhinocerous | reverse complement strand
TCTCGCAATTCTGACTTTATATCTCGCAATTCTTTCTTTTTATCTCGCAATTCTGACTTTATATCTCGCAATTCTGACTTTATAACTCGCAATTGCGAGTTTATATCTCACAATTCTGTGAAAAAAGTCAGAATTGCGAGATATAAACTCACAATAACCTTTTTTTTTTTTTATTTAGTGGAGGAAACGGGCTTCCATAAAATACACTCTCAAAAAGCTTAAAAATCTAGAATTTCTGCTATTTTGTAAAGTATGAGGGAAGAAATTGGGGAGCTAATTTCAAAAAGAAAAATTGGAAGAAAGACACAAAGGAGAACTTGACAAATTTTGCTTGAGAATGAAAACTTTTATAACTCGCAATTGCGAGTTTATATCTCACAATTCTGTGAAAAAAGTCAGAATTGCGAGATATAAACTCACAATAACCTTTTTTTTTTTTAATTTAGTGGAGGAAACGGGCTTCCATAAAATACACTCTCAAAAAGCTTAAAAATCTAGAATTTCTGCCATTTTGTAAAGTATGAGGGAAGAAATTGGGGAGCTAATTTCAAAAAGAAAAATTGGAAGAAAGACACAAAGGAGAACTTGACTAATTTTGCTTGAGAATGAAAACTTTTCCATACAATATAAAGAAGTTGGCAACGTATTCAACTGATAAATGATCAGGGTTCTCTTAATAAAAAGCAAGAGTAATTATTTCTGTTGGGCTGAAAATGAAAGAGAATTTATTCTTAATAAATTTAGATTTTTTTTGTGCATAAATGCTTTTTTAAATATTTTTTTTCAGTAGCCCCTCACTGCAGAACAAAGATCCAGGGGGCGGGGTTGGATCCACATCTAGGGGGTGGAGATGGTAGGTTTAGGGGTGGAGATGGGTGGGTTTAGGGATCAGGGGTGGAGACGGATAGGTTTAGGTATATGTAAGGTGAGAGGAGTTGGATCTAGATACAACCTCGCCCCCTGCATCCTGTGTTCTGCAGTGAGGACCATCTCATTTTTTTTTAATTCAATGCAATAATAAATTGTGTTTTGTTGACGTGAAATGTGGTCAGGTGACGTCACGCGCTCGAGCATCACGTGGGGCGCTGAGGATCAGCTGATCGGCATCACTTCCTCATTGGGATTCGCGATGTTTTGACGGAGTCCTTCTGCAAATATCGCTGCTGGATCGTCATTCATGTAAATACTGTCGCATTTGAAGGTATTTCATTCTTCTCAGCTGTACGCTTCATCAAATGTGGTTTTACTTCAGACGGGGGGAGGACCTGGGTTTCCAGACACATTAGGAGATGTTGGGCAGTCATGGATCATGATAAATGCTTTGATCTGGGTTTGTGGAATATTATTAGAATATGACAGTATAATGAGTAAGAGCAGGGGTGTATTACAGTCATTATAAGTGGGGGGAAAACGCGTGTATTTGTCCCAGAGATTATTATTCGTTTTTAAAGATCCACGTTTTTTGTGTTTTTAATCTGTAATCCACTTATAGAAGAGCAGTGGTGCTATTATGGTACAATGTCAGATGGTAATGTCATATTAACATATGATATGGAAATCTAGCCGATAGAGATGGATATTTAAAATATATGTTCTTCTGTGTGTTTTATAAAAGTGAAGCTCCAATCTATAATATTTCATCCTTAAAAACGTGACTAGAGAAACATGATATATCAGCAGCATATCAGTTACTGACTTACAGTTTACTTGTTTCTATAGCAGATTTCACAAGATTATTAACTTTTTTTAATGAGTGTATAATTTCAGTCATTTATCAATTATTGGCCATAACATTAAAATTATTAGTGCATCACTAAAAAGCATGCCAAAACAGTTCAGTGCCCAACTTAGCCACAGACAAAGTTGAACAAGCCCTAGTTTCTGCTTCTAATATTAATTGATTTAGGCAGATGCAGAAAATAATAAAATACAGATAATAATAACAACATTTTAAATAAATGCTGTGATTGTGTATTATGTATTGTGTAAAGAGAAGTTTTCCCCATATTTTCTCTTTTTTTAAATATATTTTTAATGCTTTTATTTTCTTTTTTTATATCATTTGCTATTATTTTTTCCCCCACAATTTAAATGTATTTTTATAGTTTTTAAAAGGATTTAAGGATTCACATTCCATAATATTAATGCTCTTATCATATTGCTTTGTTACTGATCTCATACAGCAGGATGTGTCAGTGCTGGGTACTAAAACTGAAAAGAAAAAACTTAATATTTATGCATTTCCTCTGTAATGCCTTAAAAGAGTGATTTTTGTACAATGCAGTTCAAAATGAAGGCATATTTTATACTAAATGAACACAATCATATTTATAAATAATTTAATGAATTTATAATAATTTATGCATTTAGCAGACGCTTTTATCCAAAGCGACTTACAGTGCATTCAGGCTATACATTTTTTACCAGTATGTGTGTTCCCTGGGAATCTAACCCACGACCTTTTGCACTGCTAACTCAATGCTCTACCACTGAGCCACAGAAACCTCTATGGATAAATATAACCAAAACTGAAAAGAAAAAACTTAATATTTATGCATTTCCTCTGTAATGCCTTAAAAGAGTGATTTTTGTACAATGCAGTTCAAAATGAAGGCATATTTTATACTAAATGAACACAATCATATTTATAAATAATTTAATGAATTTATAATAATTTATGCATTTAGCAGACGCTTTTATCCAAAGCGACTTACAGTGCATTCAGGCTATACATTTTTTACCAGTATGTGTGTTCCCTGGGAATCTAACCCACGACCTTTTGCAATGCTAACGCAATGCTCTACCACTGAGCCACAGAAACCTCTATGGATAAATATAACCATACATAGTAATAAACAGCAATATTTACTTATGTTTTTTACACCATTTTAAAGCATGTAAAAGGTCACACAGAGATGAGTTTTAATGAGTTTTGAGTGGTGATGCAAATGAATTTTATGAATTTTTATGTAAAGCCACTATACTATAGTATTATCTTTTTCATAAACCATGATACTTAAATGCCATAAGGCATTACTCTCATGCTAAGGTCCACAAAAAATGTATTTATGTATTAAATGAATATTCATCTGGCGTGATGTGTTTGTTGCAGCTCTGGGCATTTGGCTTCTGTCACCTTCTCTTCATGAATACCTCGGACAGTGAAGAGGACTCTTACAACGAGAGGTCTTCTCTGGTCCAGTGCGAAAGCCCAACCATCCCCTCCTACAACCAAGATCATGATATGTCTCTGCCCCAGGAAACAGACACCAAACGGGTAAGTGGACATGAATACTCCTTCCTCTCTTTTGAAAGAACTAAGCTTGACGTGTGCTAATATAGAGTTGTTACTTTGCATCCACAAATCTCATTTTTCTCATCCTCTTCTGTAATTCGCGCAGCGGCGGCCGGTCAGCTCAGGTTTGGACGAGCCAGGGCCGGTGGAGCGAGAGCGAGCGTCCACTCCTGACGGAGAGGAAGAGGAGCTGACCCTCAAATACGGCGCTAAGCACGTCATCATGCTCTTCATCCCCGTCACGCTCTGCATGGTGGTGGTGGTGGCGACAATCAAGTCCGTCAGCTTCTACACGGAGAAGACCTCACAGCGGCTGTACTATTACCTCAAAGTTCAGCCAAAAATGAAAAAATCTGTCATTAATTATTCATCCTCATGTCGTTCTAAACTTATATGCTGTTATTTTTCCATGGAACTGCGTTTCAAAAGGTATATTTCATCTTAAAAAAAAAAAAAAACTAACTAAAATATCAGTGTTATCAGCCATAACATTAAAATAATTATTGTCGAGCACTAAAAAGCACATGTCGAAGCATGATTTAACAGTTTTGTACCCATCTTAGACAGAAAAAAGTTAAATATGAAAGTATCTGCTTCTAATATTAACCGATTTAGGCAGATCCAGATAATAATTTTGCTATAAGTTTGATTGCATCATATAATAATTGCTGTTAATAGTGTTCATCGTCTGTTTGATTACGTCTTTAATTGATTTTTCCGTACATTTCTGCCGTATGTACATAAACTGACAGTCACCACTGATAAGCTACTACTAAATATTGTAGACACTTAATTTTCTGTAAAGTTGCTTTGCAACGATTTGTATCATAAAAAGCGCTATACAAATAAACTTGAATTTAATTGAATTAATGACAGTTTAAAGAAATGCTATTATTGGTACGATAATACGATATTGCTATTGATATGCTGAGCATTATGTAATGAAAAGTAAAATGTTTTTTAACATGAAAAAAAATGTAAAAAATTGTAATATTAAAAACATATTAAAAAACAAAATAAGGAAAACATTTTTTAAAGAAAGCAGTTGTTCTGTTTTACTGCCTTTGAAAGAATTTTTTTTGTTATTTTTGTTTTTTTTAATATTATGTCTTTAATATTATAACTTTCACTTTTTTTTTTATGCAAAAAAAAATCATTTTGTTTTTCAATTTCTTTCATTTCAATTTTTTGTTTTTTTAATACTATTTTATTTAATATTATAAAATGTGAAGAATTTCCATTCCACAATATTAATATTCTTATATTGTTATGCTATGTAGGATGTGTCTCAAAAAAAGTAACAGCAAACAGATTTGAGGGTGAATGAATGATGACAGAGTTTTCTTATTTGAATCAATCCTTTACAAAGAAGCAAAAATGTATGAAGTGAAGTCATGGTTTGTGTGTGTTTTGCAGCATCTACACTCCGTTCGAAGAGGATCCGAACTATGTCGGTCAGAGGCTCTTGTACTCGCTCCTCAACACCATGGTCATGATCAGTGTCATTGTCGTCATGACGATAATACTGGTGGTGCTTTATAAGTATCGCTGCTATAAAGTGAGATCCTCTTTATTACTACAACACTACTCTCGTCTTGTTATAAAAGTCCTTGCTGTATTTTCTGAGAGGTGTTTATCTGTGTGTGTGCAGTTCATTCATGGCTGGCTGATTCTGTCTTCACTGATGTTGCTCTTCTGGTTCAGCTTCATGTATCTGGGGTGAGATTCTGCTGAGCTTTGCTTTCTTGTAATATTGCTACTGTATGTAACTGATCTCTTTCAGTTGGATGTGTCAGTGCAGGACGATATAGCTGAAAACATTAGCTGATGAATTAAAATACATTATATTTTGAGCCTTTCAATAGGGCTGCATTTTAATCGTGATCACAATTTTTGTATAATCGCCTCCAATACAATTTTTTTTTAATAGAAATAACATGAACAAAATTTGGAATTAATATAATGATTATGATTTTCGCTTTTAGCTTTTGAGAGAAGCTTCTTGGTTTGACCAGTTGTCATAATATAGAGAGTGTGTTAATGTATGTGATAAATATAATAAATCGATGAGGTAAAATAAACTTATTGTAGGAGCTGACATTCTGTTGATTTGTGCAGTAATTCTGAAAAAAAATTTAAAAAGAAATTTCTCAAGTGAGATCAGTCGTGATTAATAATTGTGGTATAATTTTTGAGCCCTACCTTTTGATGCTATTTCATGCATCTTAATATTTATGTATTTGCTCTTAAATTGCTTGGAAGTGTGATTTTTTTTTTTTTCAATGTAAGAACTAAAATGTTTTTTTTTTTTACTAAATGAGCAAAAGAAATAATGATATCTAATCATTTTTATTGATAGAGTAATATAAGAGTACATTGTAATAAGCAGCAATATTTACCAACATACATTTTTACTACAACATTTTAAAGCATGTAATAAGACAGACTTTCATAAACAATTTAAATCAGATTCAAATCAAATGTAATCATTACCTTTAAATCAGCTAAATTCCTGTGTTTAAATCATTTGGTTTGATTTAGTTGATTTAAATGTATTGTGGTAATGTTTTTTTCAAACTCTTTTCAGCGAGGTGTTCAAGACATATAACGTGGCAATGGACTACCCAACGTTAGCGATGATCATCTGGAATTTTGGCGTCGTGGGAATGATCTGCATCCACTGGAAAGGGCCGTTGCGGCTGCAGCAGGCGTACCTCATTGTCATCAGCGCCCTCATGGCTCTCATCTTCATCAAATACCTGCCCGAATGGTCAGCATGGGTCATACTGGGAGCCATCTCGATATATGGTACGGTGCCAGAAGTTCGATTGACAAACCGCAAACCATCTGCTTCTGCATTTGTTCTTCAACTTCTCTGTGTCACATCCTATACTGTGACTCTCATTCACTTTTAAAACAAGGATTGTTACTCCTTTAAGGGGTTAATCAGGCCAAAAATGAAAATTGGCCTGTGTTTTACTCACCCTCAAAGCATCCTAGGTGTATGTGACTTTCTTCTTTCAGACGTTTCCAATCGGAGTTATATTAAAAATTGTCCTGGCCCCTCCAAGCGTTTCAATGGGGGTAAGCGGGTGTTGGTTGTCAACAGTTGAGAAGACGTGAAATAAAGTGCGTGCATCCGTAATAAAACGTCCTTCACGCGGCTCCGGGGGGTGAATAAAGGCCTCCTGTAGCGAATCCATGCATTTTTGTAAGATAAATATCCTTATTTCAAACGTAATAAACACTTTTCTCTCACTTCTGCTGACTGTCATACGCGGAAGCCGTTCCGGCGGATGACGTAAGACGT
>NW_015643169.1:645052-647375 GCF_001515625.1 Sinocyclocheilus rhinocerous | reverse complement strand
GGGGGGGGAATAAAGGCCTCCTGTAGCGAATCCATGCATTTTTGTAAGATAAATATCCTTATTTCAAACGTAATAAACACTTTTCTCTCACTTCTGCTGACTGTCATACGCGGAAGCCGTTCTGGCGGATGATGTAAGACGTCGTAAAAAATACATTACACATACACAAAAAAAATACTTTTTTGGATGGAGTAGTCCTTTAACTTGTTTAATGTTAAAAATTCAGTTCTTAAAGGTACAGAACATTTTTTTTTGTAGTGGCACAGATATTGCAAATGTCATTTTTTTTGACACTGAAAATGCTCATATCTGTGGGATTAGTGCACATGGTTTTTTCACTATTTGTGTGTTTATTTTCCAGATCTGATAGCGGTGCTGTGTCCGAAAGGCCCGTTGAGGATGCTGGTTGAGACTGCGCAAGAAAGAAACGAGCCAATTTTCCCTGCGCTCATATATTCATGTATGTCCTCAAAAATGAAACCCAGAACATAACATACAGCATACAGACTCACAACATTTGGGATTGTCTATAAATGACGCTAGTTTGTATTACCACATGAGTAATCAGCTAGTTTAATCACTTTAAGTCCAGTCTAGATAGGTTACGTACTAATAAAAGTTTCTCTTTCTCAGCTGCCATGGTTTGGATGGTTGGAATGGCTGATTCTAGTAATCCCGATTCCGGTGAGCTGCATTTTTTTTAGTTCTTTACTATAATTTACAAGCACTTTACTAATATTTTAGTACTTTTTACCAAGACCTTTAAATGCTTTGTGTAGAAAGTGGAATATAATACCCTGTAACCTAGATAATGGTGAATAAGCTGTTGTTGTCCTCTCAGCTGATGAAAGGCTGCGGAATGAGGGCGGAGCCCTGGCACAGGAAGGGGTGGAGTCAGAGGATGATGCGGCTCAGGGTGGGAGGCGGCGGTGTTCAGCAGAAGAGGATCTTGAAGAAGACCGTATGTGGTTTCTGTGACTACAGCCTCAGTGTCATACAGATCATATTCTTTGCTTATAATACTTCTCATATAAAACATTAGGGCTCATATGTAGAGAATGTCCGGTGACAATGAGGTGAACTAGTTAAAAATGCCTCAGGGAATCAAAGGAAACCTAACAAACGGGGTTAACTGTTTTTTATTCTAGTGTCATATGCTAAAATGCCTGTTGGTTGGCTTTCTCACAGGAGGGGTGAAGCTGGGTCTTGGTGATTTCATCTTCTACAGTGTCCTGGTGGGAAAGGCGGCTGCCACCGGAGGAGACTGGAACACCACACTGGCCTGTTTCGTGGCCATTCTCATTGTGAGTAGCTCAACTAGAGTGTGAGATCCATCATGTACAGACTAACAAACACTGATGTTCAAAAGATTGGGGTTTGTAGGATTTTTGAATGTTTAAAGTCTCTTCTGCTCGCCAAGGCTGCTCTTGCTTGATCAAAAATACAGTAAAAACACTAATACTGTGAAATATTATTACAAATTAAAATAACTGTTTTCTATTTGAATATATTTTAAAAAGCATTTTATTTCTGTAATGCAAAGCTGAATTTTTTCAGCGTCATTACTCCAGTCTTCAGCGTCACCCGATCCTTCAGAAATCAGTATAATATGCTGATTTGCTGCTCAAGAAACAGTTCATATTATCAGTGTTGAAAGCACTGTGGAAAATGCTTGGGTAGTATGACTGTATGGACCAGTTAAATTAGTGTCAGAGATATTACCTGTCATTTTTAAGATACCAAGTAAAACTTTAAAGGAGACATATTATGCCCCTTTTTACAATATGTAATATAAGTCTCTGGTGTCCCCAGAATGTGTCTGTGAAATTTCAGCTCAAAATACTCCACAGATCATTTATTATATCATTTGAAAATGCCCATTTTCAGTGGAAGCAGAAACACGTTATTTTTCGGGCCTGTTTCTTTAAATGCAAATGAGCTGCTGCTCCCCGCCCTCTTTTCCAGAATAGAGCTGCACCATTACAGCTCGTACCTGCTAAAAACATCTGTTTTGGTTCTGATTATCATGTTTATCGCGCTGAAACGACATGAGTTTAAACTTCTGATATACGGTTGTCTGAGTGCACACGGACAGAAAGCGGCTGTCACAGCATGTGAGTACTAAACTAAGTTCTCATTCACACGTTTACGTTAAAAAACACACAAGTTACAAAAACAGTCGGTTATGTCTGTGAAGGTAAACAGCTGGGAAATAAATCGCATGTTTATTTTAGATCTGTGTGGCAGCAGCAATATACAGTAAATAAATCAATAAATCCACTGCTCTGTTGTCTCCTCTGAGGCTGGGACTCTAAATAGTGTT
>NW_015643169.1:587740-644990 GCF_001515625.1 Sinocyclocheilus rhinocerous | reverse complement strand
AAACTTACAGATTAAGGGGTGGTAATATTATAATGAGATCCCTTTGCCACGTCACCAAGGGAGCGAAATCAGACGCGTTCGTTTTCTCAGACGCTTGCAGAAAAAGGCTTACCAAAACAAAGTTACTTGGTTAATCTTTTTTACGTTTCCTTGGTTGGTAGATGCACCGGGGACCTGATTATAGCACTTAAAACCTGGAAAAGTCCGATTTTCATGATATTTCACCTTTAAGTTAAAATGGAAATGTTTTAAAACGGATAAAAATCAGGATTTACTATGCGCTGCCATTTTTTTACATCTGCATTTAAAAGTTTTAATTTGCAATAAAACCTTTTGTAAGGATGAGCCTTACAGAGAAAGGTCCTCATTCACTAGTAAGTTCGGACAGAACTTCACAGCTAAATTTAGTAGACACATTATTACAGGCCATTAACTAGTTAACGGTAATTTTAAAAAATCTATAATGCTGGAAGGAAATCCCAACATCCATCGTTACAAGTTTAAATATACCTGTACTTTTCTATTATATTAATTATATAATATTATATTATATTAAAATACCTATACTTTTATAAATTATTAAATATAAAATGTTAAATACTGAAAGTATTGATAAAAATAGTTTCATTTAACTAAACATTGACTGATGTACACAATAGTTGTTTGTGTCTTTTTATTGTTGCCTATGTAGACAGCTCACTAGGTTTTGGAACAGATGTTGCTGATGTTATGTTGTGTCGTGGTTGTTCTGCAGGGACTGTGTCTGACGCTCCTCCTGCTGGCCATCTTCAAGAAGGCTCTGCCGGCTCTTCCCATCTCCATCACCTTCGGCCTGGTCTTCTACTTCTCCACGGACAATCTGGTACGGCCCTTCATGGACAGTCTGGCAGCCCACCAATACTACATCTGACAGAAACCCACTGACACATGAATGACTTTATCAGAACAGTCTTTACGTTTCAATGAGATTCAAACGTTTTTAGTTCCTATGAATCTGCGCAGGTTTCTAATATTTCTGATACGCTCTAAGTGAGTGAATGAACGTGCACATCAGCTCTTTAGAATATATACAGTGGTTTTACTATTCTTTTGTACTTACTGACAAGGTAAATGAAGGCTCTTTTTCATAAATAACAACTTATAAAGAGAAGAACAGATTGCTGCTAGATTCAGTCGTGAGACAGAAGCCTGTATATGTGGCCTACATGCAGCTGATGCTCTGTGTGAGTGCTGTAGGCTTGCCAGTGGTTACAGCATAATAAACTAATCACACAAATAGTTTTTCCTGCATACTTTCATTCTTAGGGCCCTTGAAATCATGATTTTGGCAAGCAGGATATGACCCTGGATCAGCATATTTGTTGGACCTACATAGGGCTGGGTGGTATATTTAATATTCACAAA
This sequence comes from Sinocyclocheilus rhinocerous, assembly GCF_001515625.1. NCBI lineage: Eukaryota > Metazoa > Chordata > Actinopteri > Cypriniformes > Cyprinidae > Sinocyclocheilus > Sinocyclocheilus rhinocerous. Next base: position 643,586 of record NW_015643169.1, on the reverse strand, counting down.
AAGATACAATTTTAATGCGCCATTTATTTGTCATTTACAATTACATTACATTTCACAATGTTGCATTTTGGTTGCAGCACATCAGGAATCACACCTAAAATTGAACATGGTAACAATTCCAGATTGCTAAAAATGATTGGTACCAAATCTTGAGAAGTTAGATTTAATTCATAAAGACATAAATGTTTTGGAAATGATGTGTTTAAGTAGCCTCCGAAATAACACCGAAATAACATTGTACTAGAAAAACCAAACAGCGTTTGTAGAATGTTTTGATAAGTTTTAGTTCAATTATAAGTCCTGCGACTGAAGAGTGTTAATGCAGAGATGTTTTTAATAGTGTTTCTCATTTACTTCTGTAGCAAAAATGGCATTAAAGTATATTTTAATCAGTTTGAATTGTCCATTTCACTAAGTTAATTCAAAAATATTCTGTGATATTCCTGCATGATATTTTTTCATGTATTATGATTTAGTAAAAATACGTTGGTAAATATTGCTGTTTATTGCTATACTTGGCAACAGTAATGCTTTAAATGACATTAATTAGCAATGATCAATACATTCAAAATGTATTAATCTTAGTTAACATTAATGAATAAATATACAACTATTCATTGTTAGTTCATCTTAGCTCAGGCCCATTAATTAATATGAACAGAGACAACTTTTGATTTTAATTGTGTTTCAGTAAATGTTTCTATTAACATATGTAACTAATGTAGTCAATGTAATTAACAAACCTTATTTTAAAGTGTTACCCAAATTCATAAATATTAAGATATAAATTGAATAATGTCAAATGGCTGTAAAAAAATATATACTAAAAAATTGGATATATTTGATATTTCCTAAGCTGTATCACCCAGCTCTAGTCCTGAAACATTTTTGTTTTTAAGATTTTGATTGAAACGCACATTTGCAGGTATCGGTTTACGAATTTGACCAAGACTTTGGTTTACATTTATCTACAAACTCTTGCAGACAACGCAGACACTGTCCAATTTTAAAACAAGTTCACTGGGACCGTATATCTAGGATTTCTTCTAGACCTATATCAGGTATGCCAGCTCTTAGAAATTGTTGGTGCCTTGCTTTGTTGTTTTTCTGTGCCATCGAAATTGCACACGAGAGCTAGTGCACTGGAGTTGCAATATGTTACAGAGACCCGTGGACAGAAACGGAATTCTTTTACTCTAGTTTACCAAGTTTCAGGTCAATAATGTATTTTTCTTGTTTTTCACAGCATCCTCAGTTTAACATCATACTCAATGTAAAAAGTCATCTATAATCTTAGTATGAATTTTCTCAAGCTGGTTGAAAACGTGTTTTTCATATACTGTATAGTGCTGAGAGTCATTCGCTGTAAGATGCTCCCCTCTCGGCTTTATAAATGTGTTCCTTTTTTATCAGCTGTTACCTGAATGGAAACAAACCACTGCTATCACACGTTTTTATACTGCTTTACGAATATAGAGACCTTTCATGGACATGGTGATTACAGCTGCTTGAGAAACAGATGTGCTTTGAGTGGCTTAGGAATATTTTGCATATGCTGAGAGCGTTTAATCTTTATACTGAAGAAAGAAATTATATTTACTACAGATTAAAATTTGAATTGTTTTTATATGTTCACAGTTAAAATGAATCGTTTCCCTTTCTCTCTCGTTTTTGTTTGCTATTGTCATGCACAATGCTTGGTGTCGTGTAATAATAAAATATCAAGCAAATAAGTGGGAATGAAGGATTTTTGCTGAGCTGGAATTTTGTATATGCCAAGCCAATTTAGTGTAAGTTTTAGCTGCCTTGTCAATTACCAAATAAAGAAAAACCACACTAGTGAAACATATGGCTGCTTGAACATTTTATTAGAGCTTAAAAAACTACAAACAAACAATTTGAAGAGTGTGACACCATTACATTTAAGTTCACAACACAAAACAAAAAACTGAAAGACTTAGGATTACATTGCACGCTGTGCCTTTAATTCCGTTCCTCAAACTGGGACTTGTTCTTCAGTAAGAATGCAGCTAAAAACTCTATGGGATTTGGAGGCCTGAAGGAAGATGGATAGTGAAATTAGATACATGAACTTAATTGATGCAAGGAGGAAATTTAAATTTGATCAGGCTAAATAGTTTCATTATTCATTCACAGAACTGTTTACATAATGTGTAGTTTCAGCATTAGAAGGCAATTAAAAAATTTCTAACAGTGATTGCAAATGTTCCTTTGCTATTTTCCTTCTTTTTTTTTTGGTAGGGCCTTTGAAAAGGTTTAAAGGAATAACCCAAAAAAAAAAAATTAGCTGAAAATGTACTCGGCCTCAGGCCATCCAAGATGTACTTTCTTTCTTCATTGGAACAGATTTGTCAAAATGTAGCATTGCATCACTTGCTCAGCAGTGGATGCTCTGCTGTGAATGGGTGCCGTCAGAATGAGAGTCCAAACATCTGATAAAAACATTACAATAATCCACAAGTAATCCACACCACTCCAGTCCACCAATTAACATCTTGTGAAGAAAAAAGATGAGAGTTTATAAGAAACAAATCCATCAAGACATTTAAACTTCAAACTGTTGCTTCTGGTTTAAATATTGTCTGTCATAAAGTCTGCTCCTCTAAATCAGTAGAGAAATATGCACAGATCAAGCACCGTTTGTAAGCGAAAACCATCCAAAACAGCTTTAAACAAATATGTCTGTTGATTTTGATGTGAGAGACAACAGGAGATGGACTTTTCACTGGAGAAAGCTGGATTATGGACTTATATTTTGGCCAGATACTACGGTTAAAACGCCTTGATGATGGATTTGTTTCTTACAAACATGCAGCTTTTCGCTTACAAGACGTTAATTGATTGACTGGATTTGTGTTGTGGATTACGGTGATGTTTTTATCAGCTGTTTGGACTCTCATTCTGACGGCACCCATTCACTGCAGAGGATCCATTGGTGAGCAAGTGATGTGATTAAGTTCATTGTTTTGATGAAGAAACAATCTAATCTTCATCTTGGATGGCCCGAGAGTAAGTACATTTTAATTTTTGGGTGAACCATTCCTTTGAGGCAATCATAATCCAAAAAAAATAAAATGAACGAACTTAGCAAGAAATCTGTGCACTGATGCAGACCTTTCCTTGGCCAGAACTGACAAGCCCTGCAGGAGAATAGGAACCACAGTCTGATCCAAGTACGCTCGTGTAGGAAGGGTCTGCAGGGTCTGAGGGTCCACCTTCTGTTTGGTGACTTTTTCAGCGGTTGTTTTCTCATTCTCCACTATTCTCTAGAGAAACACACAGAAGCATAAGTTATAATACAATCATAGAAGAAAGGCTTTATTCACACCGCAACCAATTCTGAACGGTTTTTCCAATTCCAATCTTTAAGACTGTCGTACAACGTATGTTGTACCTGGATGTTTTCAGTGAGGCCATATTCTGCATGAGGATTTTCTGGTACCTAAAATAAACAAGAAACACAATGGCAACAACTGATCGAGGCAATCTGACAGTGCTTTACTTGTATTGAAGACAGAATCTTCCTTTAATGAAATAGTGTAATGCTGCTCACAGGAGTGTGTCCCTCCATGCTCTGCTCGGCATCAGTGTGTTCTGTAAGGATCAAAATCAAACCATTAAGCCACATTGACACCATAAATCACAGTAGTTTGTTATGTCGGTGCCACAACAGTCATTTTTGTATAGGCATCATAATAAAACAGTCTGGCCTCATTGAGCAATTACCATAATAATAGGTTTAGAAACTCATGCACAGCAGTACCTTACACCCGTATGTGCATGTATGTAAACTCACATACTGCAGTGAATGGCGGGATTCAATGGGCCACTACAGAAAAGCTCAACGCTCGCAATAATGCTCATAATCAGAGAGATAACTCTTATTACCGTATCTTAACTCTGACTAGGTCTAGAACTACAGCAAATATAACCACTGCACAATTCATCAGAGCAAAATAAACCACCAAGCTCAGAAACAGCACTTACCGTCCGCCATAGTTTGTTGTTGGTGGTTTCTACGCAATTGACGTTGCGCATGCGCAAATCATACGCTTGAAAGACGCGAGCGTAGGTTCTAAAATGGGCGAGGCCTGATCTAAATATCCTGTTTTAACTATTTACAGTGTATTTATATTGCGTTTCTTAGTAGTATCATTCAGGTGTAAAGCATTTTCCAAACCACTGATGAAGAAAAACGCTAACGGGTGTGGTTGCGCGAGACGGAACTTTACTCCGGGTTGCCAGGTTGCCACAACAAAACCCGCCCAATCAGTGGCTAAATATCACGTTACTTGGGTCGCTTCAACCCGCGGAAAAATCACGGACTTGGCAACACTGCGGCGATTGTGAAGGTGGGCCAATCACTATCGTTTGTGATTACAAGATATGGATACTCTTTGTAAACACGAAAAAAAAAAAAAAATAAACAAATAAAATAAAAACGTAAAAAAAATAAATAAATAAAAATAAAATAAAACAATAAATAAAATGATTATATCCATATTAACGTAATGACAGAAATATGAGCATTTTATAAAATTTTGTTAAATTGTGTAAATAACAAATTAAGAAAATGTGAAAACACAAAAGATTATTATAAAATAAAAAAGAGGAAAATTATGCTTCACTTTATCAACATTATATGTAATAATAAAAGTGGATGCTCTGATAGACTGCTTTCTTATAAATTCATAAATCATACTTGTTTAATAATTCATGTGTAAATGGGGGGAAATGGTTTTGGAGCCAGGACAATTTCATTTTATGTACTCTATGAAAATACAAAAAAAACAAAATTTCGCTCAATGCCCGCGACGCGATGTGGTGTACACGTCATTAGCGTGAGACCATATTATTCAGAGACTTCCGCGATCGATGCTGGCAAAAACAAACGGGAGAACCGACATAACCGAGAAATATAGCTCTTCTTTGTCAAACTCCCGCCAGTTAGGGTATGGAGAGCCCGAACAGGGTGAATGAATTCTGGGGACCGAGCGAGACGAAGAGCATCAGCGCGTGCAGGAGGACGCACCTGCGGACAGGTGTCTGACAGAACCGGACGGACTCCGCTGGACCAGCTGCGCTCCTTCACCCGAACCCTCTACCGGCTCCCGGTGTCCTTGCTGCGAGCTCTCCTTCTGCTCCTCTTGTGGCTGTTCCGGCCGATCCGCCGAACCATGGCGGCCAGGGCCAAAGATCGCGGATCCGAGGGCTGTGAAGAAACCGGAGAGCTGATCCGAAACTACCACAAACAAGCGTTTGAGTTCATTTCTTTGGCTCTGAAGATCGATGAGGATGAGAAAGGTATCTGGCTTTATTACTGTTATGTGTATGAAAATACATATGTATACCAAATTAGTTGTTTTATAGATATATTCTATGGATGTTGTATCAAATTATGAATACTTCACAATTATTATTAATAGTATTTTTGTTATTAGTAATATGCAAAGTTTTAATATTTTAATTATTCTAGTATTATTAATGCAAAATGTTCTCATATATATATATATATATATATATATATATAATAAATACTTTTTTTAATTAAATATTAATTTAAATATTTTCAACTCTTTTTTTGGTCTTCTTTTTTCTCACTTGCAAATAATGCATTAAGTTATATTACCTACAACTGCTGTGCTTTAGAGACCCAACAAAAGGCACTATTTATCTGTAGACCTGATATTATAAAACTGAAAAGAAGAAAAGTAGAAAATGTGAATACCATAGTACATGAGTACAGTAATCATTAAGTATCATGGTATTACCATGTGATACCATCACTTTACCATGGTATTGCTATGGTACTTTTTGTAAGGCTATCTTGTGTTTTATGTATGAAAAACAGGAAATATTTCACTGCAGCATTTCAGCAATGCAAATGGTCTTACACGTTCAGTTTTGTGTTTGGTTTTACTTTCACTTCATCTGTTCAGGAGGGTCATGCACTTTGTCGGCCACATTGGTTGACGTTTCAGTAGTCTGATGTTAACTAGTACTCAGAAGATATGAATGTCCAGTGCAGATACCAATAACTAGAGAGTGGGCTGGATAATGACCATTAAATGCTGGTTTATTTATGTATGCTAATAATTTATAATTATAGCAACACCTAATCAGGCTGACCTAGTCCCGTCCAGCTGACTAACCACCTAAACCAATTTGGACCATCCACAAAAAAATAAAATAACCTGCTTTGGTCAGTTAGAAACCATTTAAAAGAACCAGAAGCTGGGGTTTTCAGGAGAAACTCTATAGTCATGGTTTCTGTTTTAAGTGCTTATACTCTTGACTAAGAATACGATTCTCAGATGATGATTGATCTGGGATCAGATCTTGGATGTCAGCCATTATTAACCCGGTCGCAGAGCTGTCTTCGCGGTCAGTAGAACAGTTAGGATGCAGTGGTGCTGTTAAACCCCAGATCTGCTTGATCCCTGAGGTCAGTAGAGTTGAGAGGCCTGATTCAGGTTGACAGGGATTGTCTTCATCAGCAGCTGAATGGAAAATGAGGCCCCATGTACTGACACTCTGTTAAGAACTGAATCAGTGGCTCAGTTTTGCATGTCTGTCCTCACATTTTTGTATCCTGTTTATTTCTAATTTTAAGGCTTTTCGCAGTGCACTTAACTCTGCATTAAAGTCCTAAAACCCTGGTTTAAAGCCACTATTAACCAAGGTTTTCACACTTGTCATTTTTAAAGCAGGTTAAGACCATGTAAAGTTACAAAAGATAACCAATCATAAACCACCTTAGTGAGTACCTCATTAAATATTCATGAGAAGAAGAAAATGCAATGTCTTAAAAACAGTTCAATTCCTTTATTAAAAATAAACCAAAATACAAAGCAGCACAATTGTTTTCAAGATTTGATAACAATAAATGTTTCTTGAGCATCAATTCAGCATATAAGAATGATTTCTGAAGGATCATGAAGACAGGAGTAATGATGCTGAAAATTCAGCTTTATATCACAGGAATAAATTATATTTTAAAATGTATTCAAGTACAAAACAGTTCTTTTAAATTGTAATAATACTGTGTTTTTACAGTGTTTTTGATTAAATAAATGCTACCTTGTTGAGCATAAACATTAAAAATGTTTAATTCTACACTTTACTTTATATATTTTATTATTTTTTTATATTATTTTATGTATTCTTCTTCTTCTTATTATTTATTTATTTTTATTTATTTATTTATTAAAACATTGTGACCTGGATTTGTTCCACTTGTCATATCATGTGGTTATGTTGTTTTTCGCTCTGTAGTCTCATGGAGAGAAGCCAGCGGCATCAGTGAAAACAAAGAACTCCGTTCAATAGGTTCATTGGCTGTTTCTCAGTCCCATCATGCTCAGGGCCATATAGTTGGGCCTGCATGACAATTAGCACGTACTGATTTATTTTAAGAGCATCTTTCCAATTTAAAGCTCTTTTTGGTGCTTTAACATAAAACACTGACAACATGGTATTGACAGTAAAAATTTGTGAAATTATCTGAAAGTTTTACTTTGAAACCCAGGTGTGTTGGTTTAGGCTTGCAGTATTATTATGTTGTATGTATAATCCCTACAGAATGGCAAATGGTCTGTAGCGTGTCTAATCAGCATGTGGTGTTGTAGGTGATAAGGAGCAGGCGGTGCAGTGGTACAGAAAAGGCATCGCTGAACTGGAGAAAGGCATCCGTATCCAGGTCACTGGAGCTGGTGAGATGATTCAGTCATATTGATTTCTGTTAGTGTGTAAACAAACTATGTGATGTGCTTTAATTACACTAGTTTTTGTTTTTAATTTCATGACAGAATGCAGCCTGTATTATGCTTTTTCAATTCATTTTCAATACAGTTATTTTCTTCTCAATAAGTTTGATAGAAGGTCTTCATCTGGCTCTTGTAGGTGAGAAGGCAGACCGAGCCAGAAAGCTTCAGAACAAAATGACCAACAACCTCACCATGGCCCAAGACCGGCTGGAGCTTCTGGGTAAGTTGTGATTTGTGCGCTCTCCGGAGAGGGCCGTTCACCTCACTCTTCTGTGAAAGCCTGCCTGTGCTTCTGTGTGATTGTTAAATGATTCAACTGAACTTGATCATATAAAGGTGAAGTGTTATTTCATGTCAGACCATTGGCAGAAATTAAGACTTGCTTATGTTTGTCTCTGCACATTAAAGTGGGAGATGAGTAAGCATTTAAAAAAAATAAACACTTCCCTTTTATTGAATCAACCAATGTTTCATGCACATACGCTCTGTTCTTATTTTTCTCTCAACATATAACACTTTCTGTGTGTTTCTGCTTTGGTTCTTGCATGAATCTGTCAAGAAACCAATAAAGAACATGCCAAGGTCACCCTAAAAACAAAAGAAAAAAATTATTTAAAGTTCACTCACTTTTTTTTCAATTTTATTTTATTTTATTTTATTTTATTTTATTTACTGTAAGGCCAAAACAATTATCTATTAGTAGTATATATATATATATATATATATATATATATATTTGTTATTTTTAACTAAACAATTAATAACAGTATTTTTACTGTCCTGTGAATGCAGTAATGAAAAGTAAAATGTGTAATTGTCCTGAAAATGATAATAAAACAAATTGTAAAAATAATAAAATTATAGACTTCACTTTACTTTACTTATTTTCTTTTTTTGTATTTTGAGGTGAATTGTGACCTGGACATGCTTTTCACCCTCTGTTCTGTTTTGTTTTTTTTTCCCCTGGAGTTTTTAGTTTCCTCTTACATGTCTCTTTTTTTCCTCTGTCTGTTTCCTTTTCTGCAATCACAAAGGCAAACTGCTTTCAAAGTCCCCAGCAGAGGGCTGCTCTGATCACACTGGCCTGTCTTTCTCCAGTGGGAACCTGCGTCCAGGTGGGTGTTTGCTTTGGATTCTGGGAGATCTGTGTGCTGTGTCAGATTCTGATCAGAGAGATTCTACAGTGATGTTTCTGTGTATGTTTGTAGTTGCAGGCAGTGGAGCAGTTTCCAAAAAGAAGGACACTCTCACGATCACAAGTCAATCCCATCTGCGGCCCAAAAACCCACCCAAATCTGCCCCCGCGGCTGCCCTGCACCGCATGCCTTCAACCGGTCACAGCAGCAGGACCGGCCCTCAGAACAACCTGAAGGTTCGTCTCACAGGGGTCAGACCTCAGACTGTCTAACTTTATCTAAGCGTGTACCATCTTAAAATGCCATCTATGAAGGCAGCTGACTAGGTTTTGGAACAGAGTGCGTGTGGCTGAACTTTGTTGGCGTGTTTGGTTTTTGTAGGGGCCCTCTGCAAGAGGCGGTAACAGACATAACGTTAGAGCCAGCAGCACTGCCACTGCGTCACCTCAGAGGAAAAGAGACATGAAGAACTTGAAAAATGTAGACAGCAAACTGGCCAACCTCATCCTTAATGAGATCGTAGAGAGGTAACATTAATATTGTTAAAAATAAATGTCAAATATTTTAATGCATTACTGTTGTTCACTGAATTGTCAGAAATGTGTTGTATATTAATTGTTTAGAAAAAGTCTGCATGTAAATATTGCTGTTTATTACAGTGTTTTATTATAGTAATGCATATAAATGATAATGATTAAATATTGTATGTGTGTTTATTTAATGGAAAATAAACTTTATTTTTAAGTATATTGTTATTGCATCTAAAGCCATCTATTTAATCAGAGTGCATAAAAATGATTTCATATAATAATATGAGATATTATATGTACACTATATGTATATTATATATACAGTACATATCAAAAGCTTGGAATCGTTATGATTTTTTAAGTGCTTTTTAAAAGACGACTCACCAAGACTGCATTTATTTGATCAAAAAAATACAGTAACAACAGTAGTATTGTGAAATTATTATTGCTATTTCAAATAACTGTTCTCTATTTTAAGATTTTGTAAAATGTAATTTATTCCTGTGATAACAAAGCTGAATTTTTAGCATCATTACTCCAGTCTTCAGTGTCACATGATCCTTCAGAAATCATTCTAATATGCTGATTTGATGATCAGGAAACATTTCTGATTATCAATGTTAAAAACACTTGTGCTGCTTAATATTTTTGTGGAAGCTTTTTTCAGGGTTATTTGATGAACAGAACATTAAAAAAAGCATTTACAAACTACTATTCAGCAGATTGGTGAATCATGGTTTCCACAAAAATATTAAGCGGCAAAAATGGTTTTCAACATTGATGATAATAATGTTTCTTGAGCAGCAAATCAGCATATATATATATATATATATATATTACATAAATACTATAAAAAAAGATTGGAATTATAACATGGAAGCTGATGATTTCTGTGGTTGTGTTTGTTTCAGCGGGGCTGCGGTGCAATTTGATGACATAGCAGGGCAGGATTTGGCAAAACAGGCACTGCAGGAAATCGTTATCCTGCCTGCTCTTCGTCCAGAGGTTTGTCTCTCCACATCTGTAAACATCTGTATTGTCTCAGCTGGTGTAGCCTAAAGATCGTGGGCCAGTTGAAACATAAGAAAACTCTTTTTCTTTTCTTAATCTATGGGGGTTTGATGCAGGGCCTGGGGTTTGATTCACTGCTGGGCTGGTAACCAAAAGGTTTTATTTTTTTTTGGTTCAAAGAGATGATTCATGTACGCTGCATTAAAACCACTGAGCATGTCACTTAGCTCCAGATTACTGTACTGTAAATCACAGTTTTGTATTTAGTCATCTCATGGTGGTTAATTCATCCCTAGAAATCTTTTTTGCTCCTGTCTGTTTACATTCTACAGTATTGGTACTCTGTACTGCTAATATTATAGAACAAATTGTATTTTTACATTTATGAAGATATTTATGTTGATCTTCTCAGCTGTTTACTGGTCTCAGGGCTCCTGCTAGAGGACTCCTGCTTTTCGGCCCCCCTGGAAATGGGAAGACCATGCTGGTAAAGCACAAAAAATCCTCTTTTTAGATGCATTTTTATTTATATACCATAAGAACTGAACAGAATTTGATCTTTTCCATTTCCTCACAGGCGAAAGCTGTTGCAATGGAATCTAACGCTACGTTTTTCAACATCAGTGCTGCCAGTCTCACTTCCAAATATGTGAGTATTCATGAGATGTTGCCTAGAGATGGTCTAAAGTTAGCCTAATTAGGGGCCAAGCACCAATGGTGTGTAGCCCCTCTAGCGTTTGTTAGTTTTCTACTTATTATTCATCCTACGCAAATTTAGCAATGTTGACCCAAAATTGAATGAGACCGTGACTTCAGTTTATTAAAATGAAACATTGTACGCTTCTTTAGCACCATGATCTGAGGGTACCTGCCAAATTTGGTGACAGCCACACCTTGGAATCTGAAAAATGGCTATTTTTCTTTGAGTCGTGCCTAATCTATCAAATACTTTTCCAGGATTGGATGAATGTCCTGTCCGCCATTTTTAAATTTGTTGTAATTATCAATATTATCTTGTCATCACTTGTATGGATCATTGACACCACGTTCTGTAGTTACCTGAGAAGTTTGAAGAGAGCGCCACCTAGTGTTTCAAAGATTATTTTGCCCCCCAAAAGTCTGTAACTTTTGAAATAATTGTCCAAAAATATTTTCTTGGTGTCGTTGTGTTGCTAATCTGTTAACATGCTAGTGTATGCTTTTGTGTGTGCTTTTTCACCTTGGAAGCTCTTCTTGCTATCAAACTAATCTGGCTTCCATGCGGTGCTGTGAAAAGCAACAAGCACCCAACCAAAGGGCCCTGGGTTTGATTCCAGAGAGTTAGAATGTCTAAATGGTTTCTGATATGCCATCAACATGTTTACCTCTTGTTTTCATGCATTCTTTTTAGTTCAGCATGGCACTATTTATTTATTTTTAGCATGTAAAAAATATTTCGTATTCTCACTTTGAATCTCTCCTCAGCACAATCATTGGCTCTATGTGGCACATCATGAGTTACTGGCTTTCCAATCAAAAGGTTGGGTGTTTGAATCTAGAATGAAACATTGCACGCTTCTTTAGCACCATAATCTGAGGGTACCTGCCAAATTTGGTGACAGCCACATCTACAGGTCTTGAAATCTGAAAAATAGCTATTTTTGCTCATAACTTGTGAATACGGGACAAGTTGATTTTGTGAAGGGGCAAGTGAAAGAGAATAACCTGATTAAAACGTCAATAACAAACAATAACTAGGGCAGCTCCGAAACTTTGGTGAGATTGATTCTGATTTTAAATATTTAACAGTCGCACATCTCCGAGCAACACGCATCAGTGTTTCGTTACTGAATTATTCAGCTTTTTTGGACTAATCGGGTGAGTCAATGATTCAGTGAGCCATTCATAAGACAGTCACTTGCTTCATTTATTGAATGAATCAGCTGTTTGGACGAATCGGTTGAATCAATGACTCACTCATTTTACTGTGTAAATGCATTTGTAGAACCTCTTATCTTCATTAAACCGTCTGAGGAAATACATCTGAATGGCACTTTTGATGCAGCTTCTGTTTCCTCTGCAGATGGAGTTTGTTGAAACTTATTTAATTTGAGTGGTAACAACCATTCAGTGTCTTATTATTCTAACTCAATGTATTGATAAAATAAGAATTTGACGTAAATGATGCACACATTTAATAAGGTTAGGAAAAATATTTCCCTTCATAAAGTTAAAAAGTGTCCTAGAAATCAATTTAAGGCAAATATCACAAATATGCTGATTAAAGTAAGACCCGATAGAGCACTGATGAGACCATTGCTTCAGAAAAAATTACATTTACGGCAAAAAAAAGCTTTTTTTCCCCCAAGACAAGTAACTTGAAAAGCTGTTTTTTGCTACTCTTGCAGGAAGGCCATCCAGCATAAAACATGCCAAATCGGTTGTGTGGATTATTCCGCTGTTGTGACCCCTGATGGGAGTTTTTTTTTTAGCTGTTCCTCCTACAACTCTTGACCAGTTTTGTTCAGAATTGGCTGAGATGATTTTTGGACCAAGCCACACAAAAAGAGTTTGATATTCACTGCCGTTAACTCTTGTATTATTCCAATTCAGTTTTTGCCACGCCTTAGATGCTGACACGGCAAAATAAATTACTATTATTCACTGCCGTTACGGGTCTGCTTGTTGTTCTACCTAACTTGCTAATCTGTTATCATGCTAATTATAAGCTGTTCTTTTGAATATGGCTTGTGGGCGTCAGGCAAACTTATGAGCTTATGTTTATGTCAACACATAGATATGTTTACATAGATGCCTCATTAGCGACTGTTTCTATGGGCCACTATACGTAAGCCGTCTGCCATATTGGAAGGGTCAACTTGATGTCATTCACCATAATAATCAATGATTATTCGAAGATGCCACAATCTTTGTGTTCATTCTCACACTGGAAGCTCTCCTTGGCATTAGGATAATTGTGTGTCCTCTACATGGCACACCATGATAAACGAGCGTCTGGACGGAAGGTTGGCTGTAAACATCTGTCTCTTTTTTCATGTGTTCTTTCAGTTTAGCATTGGACTTATCTTTAATTTTTTTATCATGCAAAATCTCTGCCCTGCATCATAACAAGCTTGTGTCACATTGGATAAGCAGCAGGCTTCCCAACCGTATGGCTGTTTGTTTGAATCTCGAGTACTGCGACTTCTGTAGTTTTGCTGTCTTTTTTTCTTATGGCTTTAAATTTGATCTAGAGTTCCCTGTGTTTTTGTGCTTGCTGAATATCACTTTTTTTAATAAATACTGCTTAGTGGTGTCTGAATATTATTTTATGTATCATATTATGGTTGCTGCCATTTATGAAGGCAATAAGCCACTCAGACCCGTGTGTTATGCTCCCTTTGATTGAGGCTTAAAAACGTATTCATGTTGTGTTGTGTGTGTGTGTGTGTGTGTTCAGGTGGGAGAGGGCGAGAAACTGGTTCGAGCTTTGTTTGCGGTTGCTAGGGAACTGCAGCCGTCAATCATCTTCATCGGTGAGAACTGTCAGTCGGACTCATTCATTTGTTTCTTTAAATGCGTGATTAATGGTGATTTTGGTGCAGATGAGATTGACAGTCTGCTCTGTGAGAGGCGAGAGGGCGAGCATGACGCCAGCAGAAGACTCAAAACCGAGTTCCTCATCGAGTTTGATGGAGTAAGTGTGTGTGTTTTATCTGAAAATTCACAATTTCCGATCACGGGTGACTGACGCTCCTGGTGTGTGTGTGTGTTGTAGGTGCAGTCTGGAGGAGATGAGCGTGTGTTAGTGATGGGAGCCACTAACAGGCCTCAGGAGCTTGATGAGGCAGTTCTTAGGTACCGTTGACTTGCAGTCACACACTTACTTTCAAAGACTTCATAATGACATCCTCTAATGTGTTTTTCCCCTCACAGGCGATTCGCTAAACGCATTTATGTGGCTTTACCTACAGAGGAGGTACTGTGTTCGCACCAGGGTTGGGCAAATGCTATTGGTTCTCTTTCAGATCATGACTGAATTTTAATTCAACTTAAATATTTCTCTAAATTAAGTCTAGAAATATTTGGCATGGACATCAGTATTTTGCCATGGTTCTTAATATGGAAGGCACTTTATTAAACACAATTAAATATGTACACATTACACTACTGTTCAAAACTCATATATTTGCTCAGAAATACAGTAAAAACTGTAATATTGTGAAATGTTAGTACAATTGAAAATAACTGTTTTATGTTTGAATATATTTTAAAATGTAATTTTTTCCTGTGATGGAAAAGCTACATTTTCAGCATTTTGTTGAATAGAAAGTAAAAAACAACAACAACAAAAAAGCATTTATGTGAAATAGAAATCCTTGTTAACATTATAATTGATATTTGGCATGGACATCAGTATTTTGCCATGGTTCTTAATATGGAAGGCACTTTATTAAACACAATTAAATATGTACACATTACACTACTGTTCAAAACTCATATATTTGCTGAGAAATACAGTAAAAACTGTAATATTGTGAAATGTTATTACAATTGAAAATAACTGTTTTATGTTTGAATATATTTTAAAATGTAATTTTTCCCTGTGATTGGAAAAGCTACATTTTCAGCATTTTGTTGAATAGAAAGTAAAAAAACAAAACAAAAAAAAGCATTTATGTGAAATAAAAATCCTTGTTAACATTATAAATGTCTTTACATTTCAATTTAATGCATTTTTGATGAATAAAAGTATTATTTCTTCCAATAAAAAAGTAAAAAAGGTACTGATCCGGGACCCAGATTTTTGAACGGTAGTGGTAATAATTAAATTTCATTTGTTTTCACTTGCTGATTATATTAATATTATATATTAATATTGATAATTAATAATAACAATTAACTAACATCCTCTGTTTTTTATATTCTTTCAACTTGTTTTCTTTGAATTTATTATAAAAAATGACCCTCTAACATTAGCGTTCTCTATTCTTTTTATATTCTGTAGACTTTTTCTTTTTATTTATAAAAAGAAAAAAACCCTTGCTTACATGTACTGTGTTAGACTAACCGAGACTTCACAGCACTTACATATTGTTGCTCTTTTGTTGGTTTAATTGCTTCTATTGTCCTCATTTGTAAGTCGCTTTGAATAAAAGCACCTGTTAAATGACTAAATGTAATGTAAATGTAATGCATTGATATTTTTCCGTAAATTTATGAGAAATTCACTGAAAAATGAAATGTGTTATACAGCAGTCATTTGAATTTAGTTTTGATGGTTTTGGTTTTACAGTTAAGTAGCCATGAACACAAACACTAATGTGTGTGTGTGTGTGTGTTTCAGACTCGTTTGAAGCTGCTCAAGAACCTCCTCAGCAAACACAGAAACACTTTATCTCAGAAAGAGCTGAGTCAGTTAGCCAGGTGAAACACAGCTTCATATTTCGGTAGAGTATGCAAATGAGACTAATGGCTATTAATGCTGGGTAATTTTATATTGTCCGGTGGGTTTTCAGGATGACTGAGGGTTACTCCGGCAGTGATCTGACCTCACTGGCTAAAGACGCTGCTCTTGGTCCTATACGGGGTACATTCATACGACATGCAGATATTGTATTAAAATATACCATGACATTTGTGACCCTGGAGCACAAAAGCAGTCTTAAGTCGCTGGGGTATATTTGTAGCAATAGCCAAAAATACATTGTATGGGTCAAAATTATTGATTTTAAGTAAAGCTCATGTTCCATGAAGATATTTTGTAAATTTCCTACTGTAAATATATCAAAACTTAATTTTTGATTAGTAATATGCATTGCTAAGAACTTCATTTGGACAACTTTAAAGTCGATTTTCTCAATATTTTGATTTTTTTGCACCCTCAGATTCCAGATTTTCAAATAGTTGTATCTCGGCCAAATATTGTCCTATCCTAACAAACCATACATCACCTGAAAGCTGAATAAATAAGCTTTCCATTGATGTAGAAATCTTAATTTAGAAAAATTTTAACTTAAGACTAGTTTTGTGGTCCAGGGTCACATTTGGTCAAGAGGTGGACTTCTTGCTAGATAATTGTCTCCTGTTCTTTCTCAACACAGAACTGAGGCCTGAACAAGTGAGGAACATTCCAGCCGGTGAGGTAGAGAAACTAGTGTTTTTTTGTTTTTTTTATATTTCTGTTTTTAGAAATCTTCACTAAATGAGATTTTCATTTTGCAAGAGCAAACGTTTTCATACAAAAATTGGATTAAAAATATGAAAACACTTCTAAGAAATGCCACTTATTTATACAGTGTTCTCTTTCACATACTATTTTTAAAAATAAATTCACGTTCTATTTTTAAACATACCATGTACTAAATATTGTAGAAACTTAATTTTCTGTAAAGTTGCTTTGCAACGATTTGTATCGTAAAAGCACTATACAAATAAACCTGAATGTAGCATGTAGTGTTTCTCCCTCACGTTCCTGTCTTTTTCCTGTTCAGATGAGGGACATCCGTTTCTCTGATTTTGTGGATTCACTCAAGAGGATAAAGCGGAGCGTGAGTCCTCAAACGCTGGATCAGTACGTCCGCTGGAACAGACAGTACGGAGACACAACAGCTGTATGACACCGACACGCACTATGCAAGGAGGACGTCAAATGTTTTTTACTAAAGACGTGGAATACAAACTAGTGTTTTTTTGTTTTTTTTATATTTCTGTTTTTAGAAATCTTCACTAAATGAGATTTTCATTTTGCAAGAGCAAACGTTTTCATACAAAAATTGGATTAAAAATATGAAAACACTTCTAAGAAATGCCACTTATTTATACAGTGTTCTCTTTCACATACTATTTTTAAAAATAAATTCACGTTCTATTTTTAAACATACCATGTACTAAATATTGTAGAAACTTAATTTTCTGTAAAGTTGCTTTGCAACGATTTGTATCGTAAAAGCACTATACAAATAAACCTGAATGTAGCATGTAGTGTTTCTCCCTCACGTTCCTGTCTTTTTCCTGTTCAGATGAGGGACATCCGTTTCTCTGATTTTGTGGATTCACTCAAGAGGATAAAGCGGAGCGTGAGTCCTCAAACGCTGGATCAGTACGTACGCTGGAACAGACAGTACGGAGACACAACAGCTGTATGACACCGACACGCACTATGCAAGGAGGACGTCAAATATTTTTTACTAAAGACGTGGAATACAAATCTTGGAGGGGATTTGTATTATTTAGTCTTTTCTACGACTTTGCGAGTTGTTGGAGCTCAGGTTGTGATTTTCTTTGACTGAATTACGGCCAGAGCTCGAGACGATGTGGACAGCAAAGCGAGAAAAAAGATTTTTCTACAAAGCCAAGAAGCATTTTCCTTTAATTCAGCACCTTGATTGCTGTGT
This sequence comes from Sinocyclocheilus rhinocerous, assembly GCF_001515625.1. Taxonomy (NCBI): domain Eukaryota; kingdom Metazoa; phylum Chordata; class Actinopteri; order Cypriniformes; family Cyprinidae; genus Sinocyclocheilus; species Sinocyclocheilus rhinocerous. The sequence continues at coordinate 625,746 of NW_015643169.1, read as the reverse complement.
GAATGATAAAGCACTTGGCGTCTGTGGTGTTTGTGTGCTCTAGATGCAGATGCATTTGTTCCTCTCTTATTTTGTTGCTTGATTTGTTTTTGCTTCATTGATCCAGATAAAGTGAATCCTGATGGGAAATGATGTGTGCCGGGTCAGTCAAATAACACTTAAGGATACCGATGATAAATGAACGATTAAAGAATGTATTGTTTGATCTCCTGATGATTAGAAACCATTCAGACGGCATTTGTATTTGGATTGACCGGCACTCCTTATGTTTTTTCCATTTACAGGCACTAGGGTGCATGAGTTGAGACTATGAATGTCTTCCTAAATGTTTTCCACTAGTACTGAAGTCATGATATTGCTCCATGTACAAATGTTTTTCAAGTCTGCTGTGTCTTTAATAATGTTAAATGTTTGCAGCCAGCAATTGGGAAACAATTTGATTCATTTGTAAAGTGCTTAACAGATTGATAGAAAGATTGGGATGTGTTGTTTTTGAAAACAGTTTAAAATATTTTGAAATTGTGCAGCATATTTGTAAAATGTAAAAATAAAATATACTTTTATGATCTGAATATAATTTAGAAGTTAATGTTTAAGAATTCAATATATTATTGGCAATATATTATACATTATTGGCCAATTTTGAAATGTTTGCAGTGAGCAAATTGTATTTATTTGTATTTGAAATGTTAAAAAACATCATATATATATATATATTTATAATTTGGTTACACTTTATTTTACCATGTCCTTGTTACAGTGTAATTATATATTAAAGTACTGAGTAATATTAATTAACTACATGGTCCTTACTATATGGTTATGGTTAGGATGAGGGTTAGGTTTAGGGTTAGTCGCATGTAATTATGCATAATTTACTGTTAGTAAACATTACATGCAGTAAGTACGTGTAACAAGGACACTGTACAATAAAAGTTACCTAATATTTATAATATAAATTTCATTATCATTAATAGAATGATAATTCTAATGCTTTTATGCTCACTTGAGTTATTTGGTAATTACAAAAAAAGCAACATTTTAAGATCAAAACACTCATTTCTGTTTTAAAGTGAACAGATCATTTTTAAAGCGTCGTCACCTGTTTCCATCCTCTGCCATTTCTTACACTTGTCTTCAGTGTTTTATTGAGTGAGCTACATAGCAGCAAGACCAGTCTGTTAAAAACCCATTATACAGCCCTTTGTAAAATTCACTGTCAAAAGCATTTACAGTAAATTCTGATTGTTTTCATACAGGCATTTAATGCTAATCATCAGATGGACACACGTTTCCACACACACACACGGTTGTGGTTCGGTTGTAAAGGCCTCAGTGGTCCAGGATGCGCAGGTTTCCTGAAACAATCTTGTTCTCTAGTATCGCTCCGGCCGGGATGTCGATTCGGTCTCCATGATTAGCAATAATGATAACCGTTCCCTGTTGTACGGAAACAACGAGTCACAATATGTACACACAATGTGTGCAAACTCTCACAAATGTCAGACATCCGTACCTTGAGTGTGACTTGTTTTCCGAAGGTAACGTCTCCTGAAACAGTCAGGTGATCCAGTTCCAGCATGTCTGGGATGCTCTCAAACCTTTTCAGGAAGTCTCGAACCTGTGCAATTATCATGCTGTCTAATCAGCATCTTGATGTGCCACACCTGTGAGGTGGATGGATTATCTCGGCAAAGGAGAAGTGCTCACTAACACAGATTTAGACAGATTTGTCAACAATATTTGAGAGAAATAGGCCTTTTGTGTACATAGAAAAAGTCTTAGATCTTTGAGTTCAGCTCATGAAAAATGGGGGCAAAAACAAAAGTGTTGTGTTTATAATTTTGTTCAGTGTAATTTAAAAGGACTCAGTTACTGTACAGCTTTTTTAATGTTTCAGGCCTTACAGACACGGTAGCTTTAACTGAATTCTGTCTGTGAAATAACTAACTTTAACATTTTCAGCCATTTCTTTGATGTTTTAATTAAAATAATATAAGCATATTAAATATATGAAATATTTTATCATTAAAAATAAATAATTTAAAAGTATTTAATTATGGAACATCTAATTGAATGTTTCTGGCTTTAAAGACGCAGTAGCCTTTAAATAATGTCTGTACAATAACTTTGGCTTTATTAACATTTTTGGTAATTTCTTTGATGTTTTAAATATAACAATATAAAATAAAATATTTCATTAAAATAAATCATTTAAAACTAATTAATTACATTTAATTATTATGTCTAGAAAATGACTAACTTTAACATTTTATTTTTTATGCTTATTTCATGATGTTTTAAACATAATATAATAAACATTTTAAATATAACAAATATTTAATTATTACAAATAATTTTAAACATTTAATAACTAAGTTGATTCAATGTTTCTGGCCTTAAAGACAGTAGTTTTTAACTGAATTACATCTGTAAAATAACCATTTTCTGCTCATTTCTTTGATATTGTAAATTACTATAATATAACATATACAAAATTAAATATTTTATTATCAATATTATTTAAATATTACTGAACAGCTAATTTAAGGTTTCTTTAACTGAATTACGTATAGGAAGTAACTTTAACAACATTTTAACGTTTACACTAATTTCTCTAATGTTGTAAATAAAATTTATACATTTGAAATATATTATATAAATTGCCTCTCGCAGTATATTATTAAGGTACTGAGTGCTTTACATTAAAGTCAAGCTCTCTCTTCCTGTCTAAGTGGGCGGAATAAGCAGTACAGTGTAAAAGTCCTTAGTGAACCTTACTTTAGTGAAGGAGCTGCCCAGTTTGACGTGAGGTGTTGTGGGAAACTCTCTCTTGGGGCTCATGGTCAGAGAGCCCGCGTTCATGCTGTACAGGTTGGACATGACCAGCAGGAGGTCCGAGGTGGTTTTGACGGGCAGGAAGCGGCTGCGGGGCACGTTGATTCCGAGCACGTTGTCGAAGCTCTTCATGGCAGCGCCCACAGCCGTCTCCAGCTGGATGACGTTCAGACCGCCGTCGAGAGTCTGAGAACAGAACCGAAGCCCGTTTCACACACAAACCTCTACACAAGCATTGCTCTCTGTAATGGAGAAGGCATGATGGTCACCTTAGGGTTAACAATGATCTCCATGTCCATGGCGTTCTTCACGTGAAGCCTTTTAATGGCCGGCAGGCTGATCCACAAGTTGTTGGTGTTGAAGATCTTGAACTTGGTGACTGATTTAAACTCGTCGACGTGAGCTTTGGGCACCTGTGCGATCTCCAGCAGCCTGAGTTTACCGTCGTACTGTGTCAGCGTGCCACCCTGAGAGAAACAAAAAAACGGATGACTGGCATTAGCCAATCAGCTTTAAAGCCCAGATATACTCGCTCTTCACTTTCAGGTTTGAAATCCATGAGCAGCGGTTTACTGTTAGCCAACATCTCGATAACCCACGCCGATGAGAGCGGCATTTAGATGAATGTGTAAATATGTGCTGCACGCTTTCCTCTCAATAACAAAATAAACACACAACGAAAAGGACACCGGTGAGAAAACAGAGATGCCCAAAATTGGCCCATGATGACCATTGATTTGACCTGTTATCATGCCATATCACAAAAATTAGAAGAAGAAAAAACATGCCATCAAAGCATATCTTCATTTCTAATTTATACTTTTTGTTTTCTTTCTCTGCACTGAAATGTAAAAAACAATACATCAAGTGAATTTGGTTTAAAAAATATTTACATTTATTTAAATTTAAACATTTAAATTTAATAAATTCAACTGTTTAAATTTTTGTTTAATTAAAAATATTCAATGTAATACATTTTAATATTATATAGTTGGATATAACGCGTTTCATTTTGGATCTTCAAGTTTGATTTTTGGCCCTTCGTATTAAATAGTTTGGCCACTTCTGCTCTGAAGCAAGCAGCTTTACAATATTAAAGAAAAAACAGTGCGTGTGTTGCTTTCAATTAGAATTACAACTTCAATTTCTACTATAAATCAGCTCTCCAGTGTGTTCATGTTTTTATTCACGGACTTCTGACCTCAAAGAATGCAAGAACTCCAGAGCACAACTACTGATTACATAATCGCTTGAACCAGTGGTAGTTTGAAGGGGTTTACCAGCTGGTGCAAGCTTTTTTTGAAAAGTCCGCTTTGGCAAGCTTTTTCAAACTCCCGACCAGAACTCCCAACTGGCCTAATTTTGTTCAAAATGACATTACACCAGTCTGTTCTTCAGTATATCAGGGCCTTTGGAGGACCATTTCAACCAAAAATGGTAATCAATTATCCCTCAATTCATTTGAAATCAATCTGAACTCATTCAACAAGAAATTCTGAAGAACGTTCATGCTGCTTTTGTTTTGTGTTCCACAGAATGACAGGAGCTATACGTCTGCATGGTAACCCCACTGACCTTCACGTCAGCTCGTGTCTTATCCGTGACCTCCATGACAAATTCGCAGCGTTTGTCACTGGGCTGGTTCATCAGGTGGTTCAAGATGTGCAGGTCCACCGTGGCGCCCAGGTTGTCAATGTTGGACACGAAGATGTACTCTTTCCCTTCTGCGATGAGCTTGTCCAGCAGGCCGGAGTTGAAGAAGCTGGTGTAGATGTCTCCATGGCCAGGCGGGTACCAGGCCTCTTCATTCTCACCGGTCAGGCCCATGTTAGTGGCCACGGGTAACAAAGACTCCTTATTGATCCTGGGATACCTGTGCAGGACAGGAAAACAGACAAGCTGACAATGGAAAAGCAGTCAAAGCTGTGGACTAACAGCTCGCATAAATGTGTGAATCAATCTTGAAATACTAATACCTCAGTTACTGATGTTTATTGTAAGGATTGATGTTCCCAAAAGCTGGCTGATAATTTTTTGCATATTTACAATATATTTGATATTTTGGGGAGATTTTTAAATTATGCCACAATTATTTGTATGTAGCCATTAAGTGTTTTGCATTTGAAATATAACATTTTTTATATATATATATATATATATAGGGGATTTTTTTAGAATATACCACAAATGTTATTTTTATGTAGATGTTAATTGTTATGAAATATAACATTTTATATTAAAAAATAAATACAAATAAAATAAAAATAAAAAAGCACTCAAACAAAATGATTTTCATGACTTTTGTTCCATTAACACTCTACTAAAATACTTAACTTGATAAAATATGAGTACCGTATTTTCCAGAAAATATCATAAGTCACATTGGCTCAAAATAGCAGATAAGTCACATCAGTGCATAGGTCACATTTTATTATAACACGCAGAAATAATGTAAAATAAATTTTACATTAAACAAAATTTTTATGTAAAAAAAAAAAAAAAATCACAAACATTTACATTTACAAATATTATAAACATTGTATACATATTGGGACTCATTGTATTTTAGTTCTCGTCACTCCACAACCAATTTAAATTTAATTTAGAACAGACAGCGAATGAAAAATGTAAGTATAAAGCAAACACATTATTCATTTTACACAATATTTATTATAAATGTTAAGCCTAAATTTACTTAAAGCAAAACTGAAACGACTGGCATGTAGGAAATGTGCAATATAAATAAATTTGCACTCATGTACCTCTTTCATTCAACGCATGTTTTGCATGGCTTTATATAAGTCACAGCATGTTTCACATGATAAAAAACTGTGACTTTTATTCTGAAAGATACAGTATGTTCATATTTGAGAAGCGCGCGCGCGTGTGTGTGTGTGTACCTGCTCTGGTTGAAGGTGTGTATCTTGACGCGGTGATGTGTGTACTTCTGCAGGATCTTCTTGGTGTCTTCATCTGTGTTGAAGGAATTCATGAGCACCAGTGGCACATCTGCATTATACGACTTATTCAAATGCTGAAAGAGAGAGATTCACACAAGATCTTTAATTTGATACACCAATAATTCTTCAGCCACTTCCTTTTCACTGTCCTTGTGAATTTTTTTAAAACAAATATCAGGACTGTAAATTGAAGTGCTACATATTTTGTTTGCTATAGCTTCAATAACCTACTGTATGACCATTACACTAAAGCATGACACTGCATAAAAGACGCTCAATTAAATGATTCTGGATGTTAAAATAAGTTGTTGTTGTTTTTTTCCAAAACTAGGAGCAAAATTTGTGAACAAAGAACGAAAAATGCTATGGCTGTTTGTGTGCAGGTTATGTAGTAAACAGTATGTCACGTCACTGTAGAGCCCTGGATTTGATCCCCATTTTAATGTAAAGGGTGTATCATAGGTATTACATAACAAAATAGTATTTCTCAAGATACTCCTCTAAATGCCTTCGATTTTGTCATGTGGAAAAAACCTGATATTATGCAACTTTGGGGTAAACAGTCATTGACACAGAGGGAAACCTTTACCAAGGTCTGAATCTGCAAATACAGTCTTAACTCATTTGACACAGATCGTATAGAAGCCGAAAAAATGGCTAAACCCATGTACTTCACACATCATTCACGGTTGTTCTAAAGTTATACACAATTATTAAGTATTATGTTCAATTATAATTACTTATGTTCAAATCCATATACAACAAAAGTTTGGGGTCAGTAAGATTTTCTTTAGAGGAATTAATACTCTCTTTCATCAAGGATGCATTCAAATGATTAAAAGTGACAATAAAGACAACTACAATGTTACAAAAGATTGCTATGGTTTTTTTTTTTACTTTCTATTCATCAAAGAATCCTGAAAAAATATATCAGTCTCCACAAAAACAAAGCAGCACAATTCAACACTGATAATAATCAGAAATGTTGTTGAGCAGCACATCAGCATATTAGAATGGTTTCTGAAAGATCATGTGACACTGAAGACTGAAAATTCAGCTTTGCATCACAGCAATAAATTAAAATATATTCAAACAGAAAACAGTTATTTTAAATTGTAATAACATGGTGAGCATAAGAGACTTATTAACAAAATCTTACTGACCCCAAACATTTGAACAGTACTATAAAACATAACATCATCGCTTTTCACTGGAAACATATCAAAGTCCCTTTAAGACAAGTCACTTCACTTTGAAACGCCTCTCAGTCATGCAAGTGCAGATCCTATCTCTATGAATGGGGAAACAAATTCTCCAAAACTGTTCACCAAGCTTATGATTAAATTCCATATTTAAAATCACCAACGGAAAAAAAACCAGTGTTAAAAATAGCTTATTTGTCAGGCTAGACCAGCCAATAGGCATGTCTCAGAATGCTGACTGTTTCTATAGCAACCGGAGCTTCTAACAGCAGCTGCAGTGATGCGCTGATTTATCAATTAGCGACTGGCTCTTTTATTGAGAAGGCGGGACTATTGTTTGCATGTTATACTTTCTCCCATTCATAAGTAATAGGAGAGCACCGTATTTGGTATATCTAAAGCAGTGATGGGCAAACTTGGCCCTTCCAGGCCACTTTCCTGCAGAGATTTGATCCAACCCTGATAAAACTCACCTGCCTGTAGCCTTCTAGTAGTCTTGAAGACAATGATTAGCTGGTTCAGGTGTGTTTGATTGGGGTTGGAGCTAAACTCTGCAGGAATGTGGCCTGGAAGGGCCAAGTTTGCCCACCCCTGATCTAAAGTCTTTGAAACATATGTGGTGTAATACCTCGATCTGCTGTACGGTCAGGTCCAGGAAAGTGTTTTCGTTACGGACGCTGATGAGACTTTTGGGTCCTTTGCAGCCCATGCTGGTCCCCAAACCTCCATTGAGCTTCACCACAGCCAGTTTATTAAGGCTGGACGCCACATCGGCAGGAAGACCCTTCAACTCGATCTTCTCATAGGGCTGAATCTGTTGAGCGAAATACACATGCAAACTGAGCTCTATGATTTTCAGCTGAGATTTACATATCAGTACACCAGATTAGGAAACACAGAGACGCATTATCAATCACTCTCTCAGCATACAGAAACCTTGTGTGGAGTGGACTGAAGAAAATTAATTATCTGAAGTGTGCTTTTTTCATACTTTTCACTTGATTAGAAATGTTCTGCAGGGCTACAATCTGGTTTTATTAGAGGAAACCCTTTATGAAGATAACAGGACACATATTTTAATCAGAGCAAAAGGTTTTGGGACATATAATTAGGCTGGAGAAAGACTTGAGTTGTTTCATTTTTGAGTGCAGGGTTTATTTATTCCAGTCAAACAGAGCAGAGCTGATAGTCCTTCAAACTGACCTCGAAATATCTCCTATTTTGCAAAGGCATTAACCTTGAGATCATGACATGAAGAGCAGCAAATTGTGAGCGCTACTGAAATAGAGACTTGCATACAATGTTATTCTGTATGAAATATGAGCTGACTTGAATTTGGGTGTGCTGCTTTTGATAAGAGCTTCCTGCCTGCAGACCTTGCACGCACACACTGACCTCATGAACCATGAGCTAAAATTGTGTAAAGCGTTCTTCCTAGTTTCCTCACAGCAACATTTATGTCACACGTTCTGGTGAAGCTTAACTTGTACCAAACAAAATGTCAATAGATGCTCTTTTGGATTGGAGGTAAATTCTGAAAGAGTACATACAATTTACAATATATTGATACAATACATTGAAAACAACCTGTTTCTCTTCATATAACCCCTTTAAAAGAAGTATATTCAAGGTGACTAACAGTAAAGTTAAAATCACAGGTTGAATACAAGGTTTCGAACCGCCTCTCTCTTGACTGCACGTCTGCCAGTGTGACCAAACAAAACATCTGAGACGTTGAGTAAGAAAACTAAACACACACAAATACTCAGCTGACCGATCAAGCATCCAGCCAATGAGCGCTTCCATGGATGGGAACTGAAATTTCAACCATTGAGAATTACGCTTTAAGCTTCAGTGCTGATCTAGAAGCAGCTGTGATGTTTATTTCGTAATGGGTTTGATGAGTCTGGATCTACTGGAGCCGATTTCAGATCACTCGTCCTGCATTACTATGTGCTGTAACATGAGTTTCTCAACGGTTCGTTGAAAAGAAATGTCAGCCAAGTTTGTGGGATGCTGGAAGTGCTGTGCTATTCATAGTCTAACCTTCAGTGTGGGGATATTGTAGAGGGGCTGTGGGTTATTTGGGGAGGGGATTAACAGGGAAATGTCATGGACTTGATAAACCTCACATACACCGACTGCTTTCTCGCTATACAGCGGCTTTGTGTATGTGGTGATAGGAAAGTTTGCGAAGCACATGTAGACTTACTTCAGTCCTTCAAACAACTCATATCCTGATCAAATATTTAAAGTGCCCCTATTATGCCATTTCGAATATTGCCTTTCATGCAGTGTGTAATGTAGCTGTATGTGAATGTAAACAACCTGCAAATTGTAAAGCTGAATAAAGAATCAACTCTGAACAGCCTGAATGAGTCGTCAGTAATTCGAATCCCAATTCCGTGATGGCTACACGTCACGGGTAACACATTTGCATAATGCTATGTTCTATGTTGGCCGGCCGTGAACAGCTTGACCCGCCCTCAAACACTTGTTCATGTCGAGAAGATGCTGTGTCCTACACTGTGAAAGCAAATTTGTTTCATTTTCACTTACGAAAGATGAGGCTGCAAAGAATCAGTGGTTAAAATTCATTTTCTACACACACAGCAGTACAACCCCAATCTTTTTTTGTGTTTTTTTTTCTTTCCTATTGAGTGTTCAAAATACATAACTATGGCAATGGGCGTATCGTTTCCGACACACACTGTAACTATGGCAATGGGCGTATCGTTTCCGACACACACTGTAACTATGGCAATGGGCGTATCGTTTCCGACACACATCCGAAAGATGAGGCTGCAAAGAATCAGTGGTTAAAATTCATTTTCTCCACTGTACCACAGCAGTACAACCCCAATCTTTTTTTGTGTTTTTTTTTCTTTCCTATTGAGTGTTCAAAATACGTAACTATGGCAATGGGCGTATCGTTTCCGACACACACTGTAACTATGGCAATGGGCGTATCGTTTCCGACACAATTAAGAAACCTTAAAAATGGCATAATAGAGGCACTTTAATATTTTGTAAGATAATGATATAAAAAGGACATGGAAATTGGGATTGATAATAATCTTGTTTTGAAGTAAAAAAAATAATATTTTTTCCCCTTGCAAATATATAAATAAAAATAAATTAAAAGTTCAGACTGTTTCAGTAAATCATTTCATGAATTTGATTCAATATTGCTGTAATATTAGATAACAGACTGGGCCATCTGACCAATCAGAGCAGAGTAGGCTCACAGAAAGGAGGAGTTTAGAGAGACTGAATCTTAGAACTGCTTCAAACTAATCGTTTGAGAATTGTTGGAAATTGAGGTGATATTAAACGCATATTTTGAAAAAATTAAAGCATTTTTTGACCTTGCATGCATGTACACTTATTGTAGGAGACTCCCAAAACAATATTAAGAAACCTTAAAAATGGCATAATAGAGGCACTTTAATATTTTATAAGCTAACGATATAAAAAGGACATGGAAATTGGGATTGATAATAATCTTGTTTTGAAGTAAAAAAAATTATATTTTTTCCCCTTGCAAATATATAAATAAAAATAAATTAAAAGTTCAGACTGTTTCAATAAATCATTTCATGAATTTGATTCAATATTGCTGTAATATTAGATAAATACTTCTGTAATAATATGTAATATCGCTGAAAAAAATCTATTTATATAATTTTTTCTAGCTATGTTTTAATATCAAATTCTTTATTACTCATCCATTGCTCATTTATTACTCAGAAGTCGCATAAGGTATTGTGCAGTCGTTGGCCTCACCGAGTCTTCGGGTGGTCTCTGGATCTTGGCCCAGTCAATAGATGGCCCCTTCTCCTGAAGGAAACGGTGAAAGAGCTTCTTGAAGCCCTCAAAGTCCTTCCTGGAGATCTGCAAGAGGCACAAATAAGCATATTGCAGTTAAAATTTCAGTCCATTTTTCCCTTTTTAGGATGTTTAAGTTCAATATAATGTTTATTATTTCAGGGCCAATAGTGAAGAATAGCCTAGTTTTTCTATTTGAAATCAACAAATCAAAATTAGTCACACCGGAAAGGCAAGCATTTGTGAGGATTTTGGGAAGCTTGTAACTAACGTGTATTAAACCTGGAATATTTAATTTTTAGTTAATGGTTTATTAAATTAATTAAATGCTTTAGAGCTGAATCTGAATCAACACATGTCAGTGTGATTAATCAAAATCCCTAATTTCCTGTATAACACTGTGCAGCATATGAGCATAATTAATACTCTGAAGAGTCTGGTGCTGCATCATGGGCCGATAGGCTGTAATTAACACACACCTCCTTCATTAGGTCACCATTTCATGGGCTGCTGCATAAAAACTAATTAATGAGACTAACTGCATGCTGCGTGTGTCATAACTGCTCACATTAACAGCAGTTTCATTGTGAATAAACAACTCAAACTTGGCTGAATGATAAAGATTTCCAATCTGTGCATCAGTCTCAGTTCATTTCCAAATTAGTTTTGTAAGCAAATATTAGTGGGTCAATGACAAATAACAAGGTCTTCCGATATATTTTTTTATCCCGTTTAAAATGCATGTACCAATATATAAACATTTTTATGCATGTTAGTTACTTAATGCATTTGATTTAATGGCTTTAAAAATGTCTACAAATATTTTCCTTATACCATGAATACAACAAGTGAGGGTGCGGCACACATCATAACCATTATATAACAAAAAAAATTCAAGGTAAAAATTCATTCAAAAATGTATTCTTTCATTAATAAAATAAAAACATACTGGGCATGACATACAGTTATGGGGATTCTTCTGTCATACTGTCTGCATGATTTGCATTTATAACATTCTTGAATTATTTAATAGATCCAGACAAAAATGAGCATCACATGATTAACGTTACTTTAAAGCACTGTATGTCTACAGCTTGTTCCCATTCTGCTAGGTAAACGTGTGTGCAGTGATATATTTGGAAACATGCATGAGCTGGAGTTTAGATGTATATGGAGTCAAGGACAGAAGCACCACTGGAACGTGCTTGTCACCTCAGCCGAGCACATAGTTTGCAGGACAAGGGTCTTACCTCCGCCTCTGATGGCTTGGCAGTGGTCAGCAGCTTCTCCAGCTCTGTGTGCATGGAGTTCTCATGCTGCAATCTCAGCTTCTCCTGAAACTCCACCATCCCTGCATTAGGGCTGTTTCTATACAGATCTACACACATGCAAACACAGGGAAAGAAAACATTGACAACAACTTTAAATGCCGTGATGACATTGCAACTGGTGATTATTGTCATTCACTATTTCGTTCCACCATGGTTTTTGGTTTTCTGAAGTGACTTGGGAGTATAATTTAAATAATTAATGTAAACAACCAGTCAAAAGTTTGGAACAATTAGAATGTCTTAGAATATTTTAAAATATTTAGAATTAGAATATTTTTTAAACAAATCTCTTATGTTCACCAAGGCTGCATTTATTTGATCAAAAACACAATAAATACAGTAATATTGTGAACTATTATTACTATTATTGAACTTTTATTATTATTAATAATTGAGCACCAATATTAATTGATAATTTACCAGCAAATCAGCATATTAGAATGATTTCTGATGGATCATGTGACACTGTAACAACGCGAAATTTCAGTTTTGCATCACAGGAATAAATTACATTCTAAAATATATTTAAATAGAAAATAGTTATTTTTTAATTAAATTATTAAATCAAATTAAAATTAAAAATTTAAATTAAATTGATTGCCATTTTAAATTGAAAATATCACAATATGACTGTTTACTGTATTTTTGTTTAAACAAATGCTGCCTTGGTGAGCATAAGAGACTTCTTTCAAAAAATAAAAATAAATAAATTATAATAATTATTCCAAAATTTTGACTGGTATACTGTATATCACCACAGTACTGATTTGTAAGGCTGAAGACACCACTTACCAGCAACAACATACATGTTTAAAAAAATAACTTCTGACAGCTCTCAGGTTTAAAAAACAGTATATAGGCTATCAATCCTGAATTGATTTCACCAGTCCAGAAACGTCCGAATCACCAACCTAATACCGTTGAACAGTTTCTACTTTTGCACTAGATGAAACTACAACTGTCTCAATGTAGAGGCAGCAGTCAAAAAGACGCTTTGAGAACCTCAGATCTACTATATAAAAAAGGAAAAACTACTAAGACTAGTGTTCAAAACCGTGCAACCAGCTCCCAGCATCCGAACTCGAACCGAACCCTCAGTACCGCCTCGGCTCTTTTGAAGTCAGATCAGATTTCAGACAGATTCATGCACAGGACATCCGATCAGAGCTTTGTAACGCACCGCTGAAGGAGATGCGCAGAGAGAGAAGCAGCAGAGCGCACGATTCTTTTAACAAAGTCCAGCACTGCCCACCCGTCACGTCACGGACTCGGGAAAAAGTCAACATGTCCAGAAACAGTGAACAACTCTTGTAGACACTGCATGTAATGTGCCAGGTGAATTATTAATCACCTCACATCGCTTTGTCACGTACAGCACCAACTGGACGCTGCTGACACCAGGTGCGTTATTTCTGTCATGCGCGTTGGACGTTCGCACGGAACGCGTTTTGAGTCCGTTTCTGGTATGGTGTCGGGGACTTAACCTTACTGTGGTTTACGAAATCAACACGGTCCATTAAAAACAACGAGTTTATGAGGCTACTTGAGGTTCGCATACAGTAGAACCCAGGGGCTTAGATTACGCGGGGGACACTAGAACCATAGACTGTATGAGAGTAGAACGCGTTCTTGGGTCCATTTGCTGTAACTGTGTGGATTTTTGATCCAATGACTCGAAGCTTTTAAATTTGGCCACTCAAAAGATTCGTTTACTAAACCTTTCAGTGGGTTAAATCGTTACTATATATGTGAATCCAATTAATTAAAAACACAGGGTTTAGATACTTTAAGGGGGTTCGCATGCAGTAGAAAGCGTTCTTGGGTCCATCTGCTGTAATTTGTGGGGATTTTGAATCACAATTTCACTGGGATTCATCCTAGCGATTCGAACGTGTGTCATTTCACTAAAACGCTCGTTTACCGACCCTTTGTGATGGTTAAATGGATCGTTAACTAAGTGAATCCTCATAATTTTTAAAAATTATTTCTGGTCGTCTGACCGTTCGTAATTCCACCCCTTTCTCTCCTTCCACTGAATCAAATGCAGAACGGACGAATTCTTCTTCAAAAAACATACCGTCTGCCGGTTTAAATGCTCGAGCTCTTTAACGCAGGAAGGATTCTGATTGGTTGTCAATATTTTAATAATTAATTAGCTAGTTTTTTTAATATATAGTTCCTGTGTGCTGTTTAGGATGCGGACTCTACTATTCTTTCACATTTAGAACAAATTTTAAAATCTTTATCGTTATAGTTGTCCTTGGTGTGGACAGACCTTTAGGCCAATGAACTATATTCAATTTAATTTAAGTTTATTTGTATAGCGCTTTTCACGATGCAAATCGTTGCCAAGTAGCTTTACAGAAAAAAATATTCTGTTATTATTATAAGTTGCAGCAAGCCAGCGGACCCCAAGCGTTAGCCATTTTACCACTTGATTGTTTTAGCCGCTTTGCAATTCTTCTAGCACTTTTGAACGCAATATTAAATGTCAAGTTTGAAAGCAGCACACAGTTAATGTATGAGGGGGAATTAGCTTTTTCTGCTTGAATACAGACCTAACTACCTGCTTCTGTCTGCCCAAAGTCACAGAAACCCAGGATTAAATCTGTCATGAACTTTGCCATACAAGAACTCCAAGGTCACCGACCCCTTGTAAGCAAACACAAGCGCACAGCGCGGGGTTTTGAGGGGTTGGGGAACTATCATACTCAAGTACATCTAGACAGCAGACAGGCTTGCTTGCTCGCTCATTTTTGACAAGCCATGCGAGGATACTCACGTCCACTGTAGCACACGCTTTCACAGGCGGAAGTGTCGCATGAAATCGGTGTGTGGGTATGATGATGTTTGTTCACGGACCAATCAGAGGAGGGGGCGGTCCGGCTCGACCAATCAAATACCAGCCAATTGCGTTCTATTCGTTGATGGCGTTCGACTGCGTAAATGTGTGAAACAGCGTCATCTCTTGGTTGAGGTTGTAAACAAATACGCTTTTATTTTTATTCCATACTTTCATATTTTTTACTTTTTAAACACTTTCGAGAGTGCGTTTAATTAGTCTATGGCAATTCACTTTTGAACGCAATATTAAATGTCAAGTTTGAAAGCAGCACACAGTTAATGTATGAGGGGGAATTAGCTTTTTCTGCTTGAATACAGACCTAACTACCTGCTTCTGTCTGCCCAAAGTCACAGAAACCCAGGATTAAATCTGTCATGAACTTTGCCATACAAGAACTCCAAGGTCACCGACCCCTTGTAAGCAAACACAAGCGCACAGCGCGGGGTTTTGAGGGGTTGGGGAACTATCATACTCAAGTACATCTAGACAGCAGACAGGCTTGCTTGCTCGCTCATTTTTGACAAGCCATGCGAGGATACTCACGTCCACTGTAGCACACGCTTTCACAGGCGGAAGTGTCGCATGAAATCGGTGTGTGGGTATGATGATGTTTGTTCACGGACCAATCAGAGGAGGGGGCGGTCCGGCTCGACCAATCAAATACCAGCCAATTGCGTTCTATTCGTTGATGGCGTTCGACTGCGTAAATGTGTGAAACAGCGTCATCTCTTGGTTGAGGTTGTAAACAAATACGCTTTTATTTTTATTCCATACTTTCATATTTTTTACCTTTTAAACAATCGAGAGTGCGTTTAATTAGTCTATGGCAATTATACAGGTTTATATGAAAGCCCCTTTTCGCTACATAAGAAAAAAAATCATACTTTGATAAATCATAATTTACCAGTCATAATTATAACTAAAAAAATTGGAGTTAGGACATGCTAGGTTATATTTACGAGATGGAAAAAGTCGAAATGCACATAAGCGGTAGAAATTATGCCATAAAAGACGAAGTTAGCAAAACATGTCATAATTTCGATGGTCATTGCATTGTTCTAACCTTTTGTTATAATTATGACCGTTATAATCACATCTCACAGACTTAACAAATCATTTCCCAGTACTTCTTTATTACTATATAAGTATTACAAAATATTTACCATATTTTATATTCAGGCTTCTAGGCTTTCAAATAATACGTTTAAAATTCCAGGATATTCAATAAGTTAGCAAAACATGTCATAATTTCGATGGTCATTGCATTGTTCTAACCTTTTGTTATAATTATGACCGTTATAATCACATCTCACAGACTTAACAAATCATTTCCCAGTACTTCTTTATTACTAGATAAGTATTACAAAATATTTACCATATTTTATATTCAGGCTTCTAGGCTTTCAAATAATAAGTTTAAAATTCCAGGATATTCAATGTTTTTCTTCCAAGTAAACAGGCCTGGCATGCTGTCTACAATGAAGGATCTTCATACCTTTAGGTAAATAAATTCACATCTACAGAATATCTGTGTATTCAGAGCTGGAGATGAGATGGGTATGTCAACATAATCCAAATACAAACATTTATTTTCCACATGGTCTTTTATTGTTGTATGACAGATGATCATTATTTTGGTCAGGACAACTATGTGCGTAACGGTTTTAATTGGAAATGTTCTTCAGGTGTTGCCCCAGACACTCTAAGCAGAGGAAGTTACATTGCAAATGTTTCTTGTGAAGTAACGCACACACGCATACGTTAAGAGGCATAAATATCCACACACGCACACACGGTCAGCTATGATATCTACAGGACTTTACAGTCGGGGATTTGGGGACTTTGAAGAGTCTAACGGCTGCCGCATTGTTGTGGAGACATCAAGTCACGCTCCAAGGAAGGTGAGTGCTGTGTCTCTCTCCTCTACCAGCTCAGCGGCGGTGCCATCCATCTTACCGCGGGAGAAATCATTGATGGCAAGTCCGTCAACCACCTTCCAGGTCTTGTTCTGTTGGGGTGGAAATTATTAGTACTGACATGGAAACGACATCTAAACTACTTCCAAGTGCTTTCTTTTATTCATGATTTAATTTCAGTGTTTTTTTAGGAACTTAGAGATGAAGACAAACCTTGATCATAACAGGGAAGGAGTACATGAGGTCATTAGGAACTCCATAGGAATTACCAGTGGAGTAGATACCCATAGACACCCACTCACCCTGCTCAGAGACAGAAAGAGAATTATTTAGCATTAACCCGGTAAACCTGACATATGAAATAATAGTTAGAAAAATCTAATTTGTTGAAATTTTTTACAAAACTAAAAGGCCTTTTTCTTGCTAAAAAAGTATAAACTATCAATCTGAGGTACATTGTGTACAGCAGATTTTCAGCAAAGTGTTAATCAAGCTGATTTCGAGGCCTTCGAAATTTGACGAAGTATTTTTGACAAAGAAAAAACGAGAAATGTTTTAGTCTTCCACTCTACTTTAAACCAGAATCTAACAGACCAGACACTCAATGAATCTCTAAAGGGTTCATGTGGTGCAAACTCACATCTGGAGTGCCGAACCAGATGTCCCTCATGTGGTCACAGATGGCTTTGGCAGCAGACATTGCACTGGAGAGCTTCCTGGCCTTGATGACAGCTGCACCTCTCTGCTGCACAGTCTGGTGTACAACGAAATTAAAAGAAATGCAGATTGGTAAATTAAAACAATAAGCTACAAAAGGTCATGTGTAAAGCTGTGGTCATATCAGGGCAATTAGAGCAATACAGTGAAATTTTGTGGGTAAAAAAAGGTCCATTGTCTACTGTCAATAGCGTAGAGATGAATGAGGCACAGCTCACACAGAAATCACTTTCAAAGCAAGCAGCTTTCTGTTGGTAAATGTGGTGAATCTGATTTAGCGGGAAAACGTTTGCCTTCACGCAAAATTCTAGATTGTGCAGATTTCCATGGAAACTTGCCTAACAATGATAAATGTGACCGCACTTTAACAGTGATTTTACCACAAATCTTTGCATTGCGGCATAAAACAATCTTTAGCAAGAGTTCAATTTATTATACATAATAATAATAATAAATTGTTGCAAATCAGTTGTTTATGGTTGCTAAGAAATTAATCAAAACTTGATGCATTAATATTAGGTGCATTCGTCAGCTTTTTTCAGAAGCTTTAAACATGCATTAGAATTTAATGGAGGAACTATCCATTTTATAATAACATTATAAGCCCTGCTGAGGGCAAATGTGCCAAGTAATTTCATTGTTCTTTCCTTGGGCATGATTAAATCACAATTAAACTTATTTAAAAAATGGGATTAAATGAACAGCAAACTGAGACGTATGCTTCGTCTAATTTTCTCTTGCAAAAAAACGCCTTTTTATCTCAGTTTAGAAACTCTACAGGTTCAGATGTCAGACTCACGCTGATAAAGTCGCCCTTCAGCCAGCTTTCGTCATTCACTGCGTCAAAACCTGACATCTCCTTCCCATGATTGTTCACGATAGCGTGGTGCACATCTGGGTACTGAGTTGAGGAGTGATTTCCCCAGATAATCACATTCTTCACACTGTCAGAGGGCACACCGACACGTATCGCCACCTACAGGCATGGAGGAACACCGCAGATGAGCGAAGCACTCCTATGTGTAATATGTGCCAACTATGTCACCTGCAGAGAGAGCTAACAGTCCCTCTAAAAGTAGGTCACTGTATTGGTCTATGAACTACTCCAGAGTACATAACTAGATATGGCTGCTCTAGAACTAAGCTAGATCTGGATGATGGACGATAAAAAAAGCTTGGTTACCCGCAGCTCTGGAAAGCACAAAGACTGAGTTAGAGAACTTCAATAAAGCAGAATAAGAAGTGAAGGTGAATGAGGCGGTGGGGTTCGGACCTGAGAGCGGGCCCTGTTATGGTCCAGACGGGTCAGGCAGGAGAAGTTCTCCTTAGGAATAGAGGGAGCTGATTTGGAGGCGATCAAACAGTTGGTGTTGGCTGGGTTTCCCACAACTAGCACCTATGAAAGCAAAGGAAAAGTGAACGGCAGAACAACAAACACCAAAAACTGACCAGTGATTGATTCGGCCTGTTTTGAACCATCGCAGTGTCGTCTAAATCAAAAGCCGGAGGCTAGAAAACTCATGAAAATCAGAAATCAATTGCACACAAAACTGATTCAGGCTGCATTATTTGTTGCAATCTTGTACCTTGACGGTCTTCTTGGCGTTCTTCTCCAGTGCTTCACCTTGGGTTTTGAAAATGGCCACGTTAGCCTTCAGTAGGTCCTTCCTCTCCATGCCCTCTTTTCTGGGCATAGAGCCCACCAAGATGGCAGCGTCAAGATCCTTGAAGCCCACCTCAACCTTATCAGTGGGAATCACCTCTGTAAAGGAGTTAGAGAGAAAAACGAAGGATACAGAAGACTTATTTCACAGTAATTTTTAGGCCAACAAATTTCCAAAGCAAGTTCATTATTACTGCTTATTCAACAATTTCCAACTATTATAGCAAATTATTTTATTTCAAAAATATTTTATTATATATTATAATTTGTATTTTTGATACAAAATATTTAGCTAAATAAAGTATATTTTATTTTTAGCTAAATACTTTTTTTTTTTAACTATTAAATGAAATAAAATCTTGTAGAATTAAAAAAATCCTCATTGCTTATAAACAAGTTATTCTTTATACTGCAACTTTTTTCTAGTGTTCAAGGAAACACAACTTTTGAGCCTCAAGACTATTTCAGTTGAGCAAATGCCTGTGACTGAATGATAAAACTCACATAATCTGCACATGCAAACATTTTAGCATCAGTATTGGGAAATACGGCCTCATTATGTTTGTACCTAGACTATTATTCCTCAGGAGTTTATGCTGACATTATCTCTTGACACTTTCATCACCCATCACCATAAATCATTTATCAGGCTGCCGATATTTCCTGAAGTGGCTCATTTCATTGATAATCTTTAGAATGAGATTTAGTACAGAACTATTTATCAGACTGGACTTCAACCAAAGCAACAACTTCTGAGACAGAACTTGTTCTTTGGCCTCCTCCCCTCCGCCTCCCATTGTTGTGGCACCATCACGTTTCTCATTGGTCCGTGACTATCCTACAGCATGAGCCAATAAGATCATTCTGCGCCGGTTACACCTCCCAACTCCTCAAATACAGTGTAGCACATGCTATTTTCTGCTGCAGATCTCTTCTGCAGAGTCATGCTTGCTCTTCTGCATTTTAATACATTCCAGATGCTGGCTATAAATAAACCAAGTTGCAGTACAAAGAGACGGTGGCAGTCAAACTGTCAATTAAGAGTCCAGTGAAAACTGTTCCACTACCACTCTTCCTCTACCTGATGTCCTATTATAATCATTCACTGTGATAAGGTCTAAACTGATTAAATCAAGAGAAGTAACCCTCACCCCTCAGAAGTGGAAGAGCACAATCCTGCAGCTCCATGACGACCCCATCCAGCACAGGCAGCATGGGAGTGATATCCAGAAGCACCAAGATGATTGGCTGACAGAGGAGACAAACATCAAGCATGTTACACTGCATCAAGCACAGACTGCAAAACATGTTCGGAATAGAATATTTGCATTATAACATATATACTTTAGGCCAATGGTTCTCAATTCCAGTCCTCGCGTACCACTGCTCTGCACATTTTGTATGTTCCTCTTATCACTTCAGACGTTTGTTCTATTCTACCGTCAGTGGCCTGCGAAGTGGACATCACAGGGAGCGTATATGTTCCATTCAAAGGGCATTAAAGTGTGTGAGACGTGAATTTAAATTGTATTTATTTATAAAGGTATATGATGTCACACTGCTCTAGTAAATTTCGTCTGTGTGTGAAGATGCTGCAGGCCGTGGCGTAGCGCAAATCCGTGAATGAATGTTCCGAAGTGAAGTAAACTTCAACAGATCTCCCATGCTCAGGGAGTAAGGACCAAAGAACACTCTGTAGGGACCATGATAATCGGAACACAGTTCATGCATGGAGCTCTCTTCTAATGAGCTGGTTATCTGAATCAGAGACATGCAAAATATGCAGAGCGGGGGGTCGCGAGGACTGGAATTGAGAACTGCTGCTTTAGACCATAGACATACAATGATACACATTTAATACAGTATTACAATGCGTACATGTCCTCGTATAGTGGATCCAGTATAGGTAAATGCACATTTTGAAAGGCGTAGTATATAGTGGTGGTCAACCAATATGGCTGATGTTGATAGCAATAACTAGAGAGCAAGACAGCCAATATAATGCAATATATGATATAGGCTAACATATCTGAATTAAGCTATTGAGCTGTACATGTATATATTTTTCTATAAACACTACCAACTTTTTTTTTTTTTTTACACAATATTTACTCAAGACTCAAGAACACTTTAATATTGGCTATTGATAAGCACCATAAATTTTATGCATAAATAAATGTATAAATAAAAAAGTAAATGCAACCATCTAAATCTCAAAACCTCTAGCAATATTATTGCTGGGGTTTTTTTTGTGTTATTAAAATATTCAGAATGTTTCAGCTAACAAAAATATGTTCTAAGAACGCTTTCCTAACATTCCCATTAAATTATAAAAACATTATTTTTTGAAGGGTCTATGAATGCACAAAATGCCCAGTTTTTAAAATGTTTTAAAAGCATAAACGAATGACCATTTGATTTAATCATTTTACAAACACTATGGGAATGTTACTTTTGTATGTTCCTGAACGTTCTGAAACATCTGGCAACATTTAAAAAAAAAAAGTTAGATGAATGTCCAACTAAAACTTTTTAGAAGACAAATGTTCCATGAACGACGTATAAATAACGTTTTTGTTCTAACATTTTAAGAATGTTATTAAAGACCAGAAAACTTTCTATTAACATTACTGGAAGAACGTTCGTTCATAACTTTGACTGAACATTACCAGAACGTTAACCAGCGTTCTCAGAACGTTCCCTGGGAATAGGCCGTTAATCATTGCTTCAATTGCATTGTATTATCGGTTATCAGAACATTAATTTGAATCGGCCGGTTTCAAACAATAATCTCAAAATGACTAAATATCGTTATTGTTACATGCATACATGCTCATATATTATATACTGCAGAAACAGAACATAGACATGCATCACAGAGGGACCAAGAGAGTCGCATATTTTAATCACACATTCTTATATAACACAAGAGTATAGTTTAAAATCCAGTTCCCTCCAGTGTCCCGTTACGTAATAACACAGCCAGTCTCTGTCTCACCTGGTCCTTGCCGAACACATCTCCTTTAGCGATGCTGTAGAGCAGAGAATAAGCGATCTGTCCGGCGGCGCCAGTCACCAGCACACGGATCGGTTCGGCCTGAAATAAAACACAGTCACTGGCGTCAATAACATGACCTATTTCTGTGAACAAAGGCCTAGCGATCTGGAATGAGCGTAGTAACGAATTATATCAGAAGATTTGATCATTTGCACATAATAGTCTGAGTGAATGGGAGTTCATTTCTGTGTATCTCCTCAAATAATGAGTGCGACGCGACGCACTGTAACGATGGTAACGTCACTACGCTCCGAGACTGTAACTTCGACGCAAATGTCCGTCTCGAAGTATTTCTAATCTGACAGAATGGCTACAAAATAGTGTCAATGAGTAACTTACAAAAGATGCCACCTCAGACACCCACTCCACAAACGCGGAAATGGCCGTTAAACGTTGATACAAACAGCTTCAAAATAATTCGATATGAATCGTTAGGT
Organism: Sinocyclocheilus rhinocerous; assembly: GCF_001515625.1. NCBI lineage: Eukaryota > Metazoa > Chordata > Actinopteri > Cypriniformes > Cyprinidae > Sinocyclocheilus > Sinocyclocheilus rhinocerous. The sequence goes on along the minus strand of NW_015643169.1, from coordinate 602,951 downwards.
GGTTCGTGACCACAGATTTCACATTAAAGCAGATTTCTTAAAGTAAATCTAATCTAAAGGCGTTCGGATTAAATTAGCCCGTCATGTTGTGCACAAAACGTTGCGAATTTGAGTTACGCTAAAATACTGTGCAGGACTAAAATGGAGGGATGAGAATCTCACCATGTTTCAGGTCTGATTGTGCAGGTTGAGATGTGCGCCAAAGATGTGCTGCTCTGCCTCTCAGACTGCACGGACGGAGGGGTCACCTCTATTCTTATATGGAAATGTCATACAGGCACATAAATGCTGTACACTGGGATATGTAGTTGATATTGCTGCTTTACTCCACCAATCAGCTCACAGAAAGAACTCAATTTCCCATGAGCGCCCGCGCTGACGACCTCCCATCATACACGCCCCCTCAACTTCAATGCCACATATATTGAGATGGTCCTCACTGCAGAACACAAGATCCAGGGGTGAGGTTGGATCCAGATCCAACTCCTCCCACCTTACATATACCTAAACCTACCCGTCTCCACCCCCTGATCCCTAAACCCACCCATCTCCACCCCCTAGATGTGGATCCAACCCCGCCCCCTGGATCTTTGTTCTGCAGTGAGGGGCTACTGCATATATTCGCAAAAGAATTGAAGTATTGCAAACGAAAATGGAAGTATTGAGAAAAAATAAATGTGCTTTTTGCAAACAACAATAAAGAACTGCAAAATATAAATGAAGTACTGTTGGAAATAAATAAGTTTTGCAAATAAATATAAATGAAACAGAGCAAAAGCAATGATTTTGCAACACATACTTTCCATGGCCATAGCTTTACTTTACTTTTACTTTTAGTCATTTAGCAGACGTTTTTATCCAAAGCGACTTACAAATAAGAAAAAGTAATTAAAACTAAAAGCTAAAACTCTATAAATACTATATATATACACATTTAAGAAAGTAAAATAAATTAAATAAAAATGACAAATGCATACAACAACATTTCAAAACTAAAACATTTAAATGAAAACAAAAAAATAAAGCTAAAAACAATTCAAAAATATTAAAAGAACAAAAGGTATGAGTATAATAATGATTCTAACATAACACTAAGCCAAACACCAAAAAACAACTACATATGTGTATGTACAGCCACACACATATACATATACATGTACATATATATAAATACATTATATATATATATATTATTTCATTTCCATTTTGTATGTTGAAGTACTGAAATAACTCAAATTAAATAAAAGTAAAACTTAATAAAAAGCCTATATAGACATAATAAAAAAACTAATAAAATGACAACATTACTACAACTGTAACTAAAACTAAAATAGATAACTAATACAAATCAAAGTACATTAGTTCATCAGTAATCCTAAAAAAATAACACTGAGGCAAACACACATGCTAAAATAACAACAACTTACTGACACATAGTAAGAAATAGTTTATAAAAACCTGAAACAGAAGTGGAAAGAGGAGAGATAAAAAGCGATACTTATGTCCTTTGCCGGTGTCGTCGCACGGTAGAGTCGATGGTCTTTACACTCTTCAGTCGACCGCTTCCGTGGTAAACTAAGCTTCTTTTTAATTAGTTTAACAAAACTCAAATTGAGTTCAGCTGGACACACTTTCCTGTTTATCCCAACAAATGGCCAAGCAAAGCGCACGACACTGACAAGGTACGCGATACAGTACGAGACCAAACGCCATTTCAGCACGTCTCCACAGTAAACAAAACAAGCGTTTCCTCGCAACGACAACTGCGCTAAACACTGAGACAAGAAATAAATACACATAGCTAATAATTTATTTGCAAAGCTGCTTTTATTTTGCGTTTCAATCAAGTGTGAGCTCGCGATACCATTTTCCCCTTTGCGCTTCATGTTTCTGCTCGTTTCACTTTCTGGCCGGCTGCTCTCGAAACGCTATCGCGGTACTTTGATGCCACACGTGACAGTGACGTGGCGTCGGCGCCGGTTCAAGTCGGACAAAATTTCTAACTGGCATGCACTGCTTCAAGTCAGCCGCCGATCGGTTTGCGCGGCGCCGCATCAAGTCGAACGCACCTATTGTTTTGACATGGGGGTGGAGTCAAGGGACTGGGGCGTGTACAACAGGCCTGGACACGCCTCCCTGGCGTCATCGGCCTGAGATGCAGATCACAACTGATGAAGGCACCGTCGTTGGGCAGAGGCATGCAGGTGGATCGTTTCCTTTTATTCACTATAACATTAAAACATGCATGGTTTCGTTTTATTAATTATGTGTATTAACAGCATTTCATTTACATTTATATTTATATTTTGCAATTCTTTATTTTTGTTTGCAAAACTTATTGTCTCACAATACTTCATTTATATTTTGCTAAATTTTTTTTTTTTTGTTTGCAAAACTTTTTTTTTCTCGCAATACTTCATTTTCTTTTGCAATTCTTTATTTTTGTTTGCAAAAAGCACATTTATGTTTTCTCAATACTTTCATTTTTTTGTTTGCAAAACTTTATTTTCTTTTGCAATACTTCAATTCCTTTGCAAATAGCCTATATGTGGCATTGAATTGACTCCATACATAACGCATTACAAGCATATTAAGGTCGAGTTTTGAATCTCCCATTGAGCTATGGTGATAAATTTGGGTCCTTGGTTGGTTTATGAACACAAATAGCCAACTGAAACAGATTTGGTAAAGTTATGCCATTTGAATGAACCGACAAACAGAAGAAGCATATAATTTGTAATGCACATTTTTGCACTGCATTTCAAAATAGAAGCATTTTTATCATACTATACTTTGGATCCTTATTGACATATACGCTCAGTTCTGAAATCATGCTCATGCACTCACTCAAGCTCCCGTTCTGTCAGCACAGCCACAATTCAGCCTGAAACATCTGCACATCTATACACAGAATCTCATGTAGCGTATGACGGCAAAATGTAATCATGTTCTAAAGATATTTCACTTTCAAGTATCAATTCATGACCTCCACTGTCCTTGATTGAAAATGTCCTTTCTGGCTAAACAGGAAACATGTAAGACCACGTGCTTTTCCTAAAGAGATCAGTGAGGTCAAATAGATCATGTGCTTTCACTTCTGTAGTGCGCTTTGCTGTGTCTGCATGTTTTTAACCCTATACTGTATTATATTCGATGCATGAATTTCTCCTCTAAAGGCCACAATCTACTGCATGCCTTCTGTTGTCTGATTGATGGTTAATTTTTCATAATAAAAGGTATTTCGGTATAATTTTAAAAACGTCCCCTTTCAGGTTGTGGTTCATGTGTTTTTTGCTGTGAAATTTGTAATTATTTTTATAAACCAAACATAAGAAAAACATTAGTAATATTTCAAGATGAACATTTACTTGACTGAAGCAATTTATAGGTTGACTAGATTAGATTATCTAGTCATCCTTTTTCTTTTTTTTAAAAATCATGTTTAATTACAAATTTAAATTATGATACATCTGGAATGTTATATTTGTACATCTCTCAATCATCATTGCATTGAATTATATGTTTTGTCCCCAACAATAAAAACTACAGCTTTGATCATAAAACTAAGCAATTAAATATCATCTTACTATTGAAAGATATAGAATGACAACTGATATTTCTAGAATTTTAAGTAGTCTGCTATATTGTTATAAAGATCTACATTGATTTACAAATACAAAACTTAAAACTCTAATTTTTTTTTTTAGATTTTCACTTAGTTTCACTTAAAATACATACACATTTTTCGGACTATTATTTTCAGGGTATTATTTTCAGCTTTACAGGGTTAAATCCTGGGTTTATGATACCTTGCAAATGTAGTGTTAACTCCAAATTGTGGTGATGAAGGTAAAGGGGAGATCAAGGCTTGTTGTCACAAGAGCTATATCTCAGTATTATGACAATTTTCGACAATAATTTGTTACCATTTTTACAATTTTGCCGAAAAGCAAATTAAATATTTATTGGCAGGTTCCCATTGTGATCTAACTGAATCTCATAACTTACTCTAAATAATGTCTATATAATGTGACAACATTCCCCAACTTTAGAGTATGTTGTCACATGTGAAACAGACTTTAAAAATAAACATAAACTGAGAAATATTCTCTGAAATATACTGTGCTACTAACCCTGACAAAAGTTTGCCCAATGTGAAAACAGAGCAAGATAACCCATGATTACACTAACTCAGGATTAAAAATGACCCTGGGTTAACAATTCCAAGTGTTAAACGCCTCTAATGGGCTTGGATCTGTTCCACGACCCCTTCTCCTTCAAGCTAAATGATGCATTATACTATCATAGCACCAGAACAGATTCCCTCTGCATTTCACTGGTGTGATCAGCTGCAGCATTGGTGTGCTCAATCAAAACGCATAGCCTTTTAGACTAAAGCATTACAGATCAGCCACAGCTTGATGCAGATAGTTGCTCCTGTTCAGGACGGAGGCACTTCAGCCAAGTTAACATTACATAGCATGCTGTTGGAAGGGTGGAGATCCAGACCGGAGAGAGTGCTATCCATGGTGCTGGACTCTGCTTGCCAAAGCATCCTAAATTAATCATCAGAGGTCGCTGCCCTCCCGCACTACTAGGTTTTCAAGGCGTACATAATGAATGAGACTAATCATTCAACCAATCCCTGCTTAGTAACTATGTTTTTGAATATACTAGCTGGTTTCTAGGTCCAAGATGGTTTTTACCTAGTCTAGCATGGCAATTGACTGGTTTACTAGTTCCTAAAACTAGCCTGATCCCCTTGAGTTGGTATGATTAGCTATATGTTGCTGGTTTAGACCAGCCTGAACAAACCTAATGACCACTTTGGACCAGGAAAATACTAGTTTGGCTACCTTGGACCAGCTATAAACCAGCTATCACATTCCAAAACAGAAACCATCTTAAGATGGATTTTCCAGCATGAAATAACTTGCTTTATAAATGGAAACTATCAGATATATGGCGAATTGTACACTAGCATGCAAGGTAGGGATAAATCCTCAGATACAGCTCCGATATTTTACCGCATACTGACTGTTTTTAAAGAAAAATCGTAGGTTCGGTGCATTCATGCTGCATCTTACGCCTCCGTTGTCAAAGAGAGGCGTCTTACCTGCGCCGAAGCCGTGCGGGACACCAAGTACATAGCCGACAACAGGGTCAACATTTTCAAGCAGTTCGTCCCTCGAAGTGTCCGATGGAGTGTGTTTTTTCCCCCAGAACGCAGAAGTGGGTGTTTTGGGACGCGTTCGGACGCAGAGCGGCGTTCGCGGTAACCTGAGCTCAAAGGCGCGAGATAGAGATACAAGAGCCGCTTCCCTCGTGCGCGTGCTGTGTTTTCACCGTCACCCTTCCGCACCTAATGAGCTTTGGGAGACAAAAATAGCTCGACATCGAGTAATCTTTCCGCCATTTCTGATCACACGCCTAAATTAATGAGGTAGTGATCGGGGCTGCGAAATTTGGGGGTGACGTCAGTGATCGAGAGATACTGCGACGCTGAGCTGAGTGAATCAAAACATCTCGAGCAGGACATGATGCGGAATTTCCAGATGAGGGGACACACATTGACAGGGACAAGTGCTTTGGTCGTCTAACATACATTCTAACAATGGCATGCTAGGCATTTCTTTGTTGTTTGTTAATTTATTTATGAAAGAATGCCGTCAGATAGGCCAGTCCATTGCAGTACATTCTCATGTCCACATCATAGTTCACCCAAAATCTGTACAACTTTCTTCTGTGGAACACATAATAATATATTTCGAAGAGGCCCACTGTATGACGTCATAAAAAAAACCTTATTTCATATTTCACATAAAAATAGAAGGTAGGTTTGGAACGACATGAGGATACGTAATGATGACAAAATTTCAATTTTTGGGTGAATTATCTTTAAAATAATGCATAAGATATTAAACTCATATTAAACTCAAATAAAATCATGATTTTAAACCATAGTTAGTCATCTGTGGTCGCAATATTACAATTAGCCTAACACGGGTGAATTTTTTACTACTAGCCTAAATTACTTTTAACTAATAAGTTACTAATAAATGTCCTCTTTTTCCTTGATCTAGTCAAAATGTTTAATAAAAGACATGTTTTTCTGGCAATGAAGGAAGATTGTTTTCCCTTGAGTCCTCAATATAACTTTTCAGTTTTGTTTGCAATAACCTAAAAAACAATAAGTAAAATGGATTTTTCTTTTGCAAGTTTTTGCGCTCAATGAAATTTCATACTTGGAATTAAGAAAAAAAAAAATTTGTTAAATAAGTATTTAGCCTACTACTTGTCTTTTCTCACTGCAAACATTAGAACAGCTACTGTATGTTCTTTGAATGAAACAATGAACTCCATTCATATAACCATAAACAAACTTTTCAATGGGAACCACAAAAACTTCAACAACAGAAACTCTTTTAAACACCCAACCTAACTGAACATTGAACACTAACAGGTCTTTGCCTTTGCTAAAAATTACACTTAATTTCAACACTTATTTCCAACTATGAAAAACGTGCCGGGAACGAAAATAATTATTCATGTAGTCCCAACACAAATGATTTAGGAAACTTTAAAGGGGTCATATGATGCTGCTAAAAAGAACATTATTTTGTGTATTTGGCGTAATGAAATGAGTTTATGCGGTTTAAAGTAAAAGAAACACATTATTTTCCACATACTGTACATTAAGTTATGCTTTCTTTCTTTGCGTGAACATTTGGGCGGCTTTATGCAAATCTTCCCACATAGTGAGGTAGGTATGTGGGGGCGTGTTCGAACGAGCCGTTTTAGGTAGGTGTGGCTAACTCTTAACTTTTATAAAGAATATCTCTTTGGATTTGAGACTTTAGTCTTTGCAACTTTACAGATCTTCTTTATGCACCAAGAGCTTGTAACACTCTAAAGAGAAAGGAAAAAATGAAATCGCATCATATGACCCCTTTAATTTTACTAGTTACTTAAAGCTGCAGTCCGTAACTTTTGGCGCTCTAGCTGTTAATAAACAGAACTGCATGCGTCTTGCGGAAGAACATTGTATAGCCGGAGCTACTTCTCTCGGTTTATGTCTATGGCGAATCACGCAGGTATGTGTTACTCCGCAGCGGTACTTACCCGAACCAGTCTAAAATAGTCCGAATATAAACACGTATTATAGGTGTACCGTAGTGATCAAGCACAAGCCAAAAACACGGAAAATGGATTCATGGTGTACTTGCTTATTATATAAATTTTGTAAATTTTGAACACAAAAAAGTTACGGACTGCAGCTTTAATGACATGATCACCTGAATGTGCGGCAAAACCATATAGCAATAGCATACTCGCATACTAATCTTATTGATGCCGCAGTAAATAGTATGCAAATACTCATTTTCAAAAATGTGGCATATGCAATAAAGAACAGTGTGCCAGTATTGCAGACAGTATGGTCTGTTGTAGTCTTGATAATTCTGGCATATGTATAGGTAAATGTATATGCATAAATTTGCAATTTGTACATACCATATATACTACAGCAATAGTATATGATACTATGACCATTGATGTGTGCAATAGTTGGCCACACGATGGAGGCAAAGTGCCTTTCTCAAAGTCAGGCAGAGTTCTGCTGCACTGCTTACATCCCACAGAAGAGGGCAGTATAGAGTGGTCATAAACGTATTTGTGAGTCAAGTAAACTTCTTAATCATCTATAAGAGCGGCCACTTCTGTTTTACAGTAGGAATAACCCTAAGTTGTTCTCAGGCCTGCTTTCAACACTTGCCATTCGAAACACTGTCACTTCACAGCCAAACAAACTTCTCTGAGCATTTTAAGCATGCAATGTCAACAGCTCATTGAATCAGTCTGCCTGAGAAGAGAGACAGCATTCCTCACTCAGCACATCATTGACAATCATCTTATGCTTGATTAAACAGCCAAGAGCCATTTTACACAAGTCATAACCTGACCTCCCAACACACTACCCCACTTTACACATTCACAGTACACCTTATTATCACCTGTCAGGAGTGTGAACTATGAGCCATTTTTATGAGCGTCGTCATTTTATTTTATTTTTGTGGATAGTATAGAACAAAACTTTTTTTTCTGCAATGATTGACAGTTTGAAGAAACGGAGAAGGCCATCACTCATTCAGAGCCCGAGACAACTCTCCTCTCTCTTGTTTCTCTTCTTCTGTCAGTCAGTGATAAATGGCCAGAAGAGAATTGAAAGAGCTATTTTCAATAGTTAATGGGTGTGAGTGACTTGTTCCTGTCCTCTCTCTGTAATTACACTAGAAGTGACAGAGGCTGTCAGTACTAGATTAGAGCACCGAGGCACGATGGGAATGTAGTTTTACTTGCATATTGTAAGAATTAAATTTTTATAGTTTAAGTTTTCATTTTAATTTTACTTTAAGTTTTAGTAATTTTGTTATATAAATTTTGTTATATACAAAGACAACGGCTTTGTCATTTTTAATAGTTTTTAAAAATATTTCTATTTAGCTTTATTTTTATTTCAGTTTTAGTCATTTTAGCACTTCAACTAATAACTTTAGATTTTTTTATTTTTATTTCATTTTAGCTTTATTTTTATTTCAGTTTTAGTTTAGTACTTCAGCTTATAACTTTATAATTTCAGCTTATTTTATTTCAGTTAGTTGCCAAGGCAGAATTTCATATTTGTAAGTTTTTCGTCTAATATTTATATTTTATTTAATCTTTATTCTAACAACAACAATGAATTTTAATAGTTTTAGTTAACAATAACAAAGAACACATATAATATTAGTTGCATGCCGTTATTAGTGACCACATATGTAAAAAAAAAAAAAAAGAATCATGTGCTATATTTCAAGTCTTCTGACACTATATGATGCTTTTTGAAAGGAACAAACTTATATTTGAGTTATTCACTGAATAGAAAATTCTCAAGAAAATAGCTGTGTAAACCTTCTTCAGAGCATCTTCTTTTGTGTTTTATGGAAAAAAATAACAGAATATGGGTTTGGAACAACATGAGGGTGAAAACAGTTTTTAGCTTCCTAATCCTTTAAAGCCGATCATTCTCATGATTACGACATCTTTGCGAAACAGCTTGTGAGATTCAAATGCAACAAAATGGAATTTTGGATTTATCACAATGGAATCCATTCATCTGGTTCTCTGAAGCTCCTCCTCGTGTGTTATTATGGTCAGAATGTGTTGCTGTAGGAGGACAGTGGAGAACGGTGGGCATTCTATCCTTGACACACACTTGAACCCTGAGCTTGTGATCAGAGCTGTGATTGGTGGGTTTATCTGGAGCTCTGCATGAGCGCGAATAGCTGCCTCACGAGCTCTACGTGAGCTGTTTGCGCCGTGACCCGATGACACTCGGTGTCTTGAACTTACACAGGACTGCGCAACTTTTCATCTCTCATTCTTCAGCCCTGCTGTGTCCTGCTGGTTGAAAACACAACGGCTTTGTTCAAAACCAAATCTTGCTGTCTACATAGGCGGCTTCCTCCTAAGGCAGCGTTCTAACTGAAATGGAACCTCATAAAATCTCATTTAGTATATTTATTGGCATCTATAGTTCCTTGAGGAACCTTGAACATCCATGGAACCTTTCCATTCCACAAAAGGTTCTTTATAGTGAAAAGAGGTTCTTTAAATCTTCTTCACACTTGCTTGTTTACGCTAGTTTAACATGGTGCTTTTACATGCTTTAACATCACTTTTACTCAAGAGTTCATTGAAAGGTAATATGTGCGATCAGTATCTTAATACGGGTAACGCACAAACATTCCGACAGGGATTAACAAACAGAAGCGGGGTTGCTATCTTCATCCGGATTATCGTAGACCAGTTGATAAAACCGATATGAGATGCTCATGGAACACAGAAACAATCGTTCCCGGTTTTGTTTGGGATTGGATGTTTTCGATAGTGCATCAGACACAAATGCTCTCAGACGTCTCGTCGTCTCAACGACAATGTTGAAATTCCCGCATTTACCTCTCATGACACGAAGATTATGAAGGTTAATGTGAAAAAGTCAAATTTGAAGAACAAAACAGTTTTTTGCACATCTAATAGCACCAAATGCAAGTGTCTGTGTATAATATTATAATATAATATAATATAATATAATATATAATTGGGGTCAGTAGAAGTTAAAACTTTCATTCAGCAAGGATGCATTGAATTGATCAAAAGTGGCAGTAAAGACATTTATGGTGTTACAAAAGATTTCTATTTGAATTAAATTCTGTTCTTTTACATTTTTTATTCATCAAAGAATCCTGTAATTTTTCATCCTCAAGCAAAAATTCCAGATCACACAGATTTGTATCGAAATGACTGTATTTCGCCTGTGAAAATTTGTTTGTATCCATGAAGGGTAGCAAGATTGAATATTTAAAGTCCCCATGAAAGTTTTTTGGGTGTTAGTATCAGTATGTTAAGTCTTAAGGTTATCTATAAGGCAGTGTGCTCTAAAACAGTGACAAATGGTTTCGCGCTGTGTCACGCTAACCATCGCACCGCACACACACTCTGCTCCGGTCCAGAGACACGATAGCACGGAGCGGATCACATGCGCGAGTCGGCTGCAGACCACAAAATGTATCGGAGCTATTTTAATTCTACACAGAATGCTATATTTTATGGCAATATGGATGAGATTGTGGCTGGCATACCCTGTCAAATGCGGCTTTACGGAGCTCAACGGCTCTGAACGGCTCTAGCCCAAGCTGTGATATAAACGAACGCTATTGGCTATTTTAAAAAGGGGCGGGGCTGCTTGATATGTCCCGCCCTGTCTTCCTGTTTCAGTTAAAATGACGTCAACACATAGAGTAGCGCTGCGTGTTTCTAAGCATTTCAGGGGACCTTTAAGACTTTTTGCTGCTGAGGAAAAACAAAGACATTTCATTAATGATTTTTGTTGTTCCAAACCTGTATTAATTTTCTTTGTTCAGCTGAACACAAAAGAAGGAATTTGCTGGTAGCCATTGACTTCCATAGTATTTTTTTCCATATTATGGAAGTCAATGGCTACCAGAATTGGTTAGTTACCAACATTCTTCCAAATACCTTCTTTTGCGTTTAGCAGAATAAGAAATTCATACAGGTTTGTAACAACATGAGGATGAGTAAACGATAAAATTTTTCATTTTTGGGTGAACTTTCCCTTTAAATGAACTTTACAGTTCAGAATTAAGCTCATTCACTGTGTGTGTGTGTGTGTGTTCATCACCAGGTGCTTTAATCTTTGTTTATAGTCACGAATGATATCTTGTGTGCTTCTGACCGTGTTGAATATATAAAGTTTGTTCTGTTGTTATTTTCTTAAAGGCAGTAGGTTTGTTCTGCTGTCATCAGGGTGACGTGTGTCAAACACTGACCTTCATCCGCAACATGAACTCTTCATCTCATCTTCTGCTTTCAGGTGCTAAAGAAGGATTTCTTTGCCACGGACAAACATGTGCTAGGATGCAAGCGTGAATGCACGCACATGACAATACACTCTCTCACACATGCATACACACACACACTTACACTGCGAGCTGTCTTGTCTGCCATTATTTTTAGAAGGAGACACTTGATCGGCCACTAGGATGCTTAGGGTTTGAAACACTGGCTCTCACACATACACAGTCGCCGTGTGCTGGCGCCGCTCTGTCCCTGTCTGGGGCTGAATGGGAATCCTGTGCCACCGGGCGCGGTTGTGCGGTTGTTTTCCTGCCCTCCTCATCAGCCTTTTCTTTATCTCCTTCATGTCTCCTTTCTTCTCCTCACCCTCCCTCGGGGCCCTGCAGAGAGAGTGAGAGAGAGACTCTGAGGGACTGTAACTCTAGAACGGAAATTAGTGTGACGCAAATTGGGGTTGGATGTCTTTTTTTTTTTAAGGCGTGCAAAAGCATCAAAGTGATCAGTCTAACTAGCAAAACAGCCCAGCCAAAGTCTCAAAGGCCTCGTACACATTGCAAATGTTTGGCAGTGATTCCCCGATTTCTTGTTACAAATGTGAACAGAATAGAGTCACTCCTAAATTCGTAAATATTGACTTAGTGGACACTATGTATATATATTTGCACAAATATTCAATATCTATTGATAAATATACATTGCTGGCCAAAAGTTTGGAATAATAATTAAGTTTTTTTTTTTACTGTTTTTGCAAGAAGTCTGTTTCCCACCAAGGTTGCATTTATTTGATCAAAAACACAGTAAAAACTGTAATACTGTGAAATATTATTACAATTTAAAATTCAGATTTCTGCAGTAAATCAGATTTCTGAAGGATCATGTCACACTGAAGACTGGAGTAATGATGCTGAAAATTCAGTTTTGCATAACAGAAATAAATTGCATTTTAAAATATAATAAAATAGAAAATACTTTAAATTGTATAAAAGTTCACAATATTACTGTTTTTACTGTATTTTTGCAGCCTTGATCCATTTTTCTTATTGTAAATTATATCGTGATGCCTACATTGACTTGCAGCTTTTAAAATTATTGATTTTAGTTTTTAGTGAAAAAATAGTAATGCTATTTAATATCGGCCATAGCATAAAACAATTATTGACTTATCAGTATCAGCCAGAATTTTAACACTGATGAAAGGTATTTCTCTATTCCTCATGATATGACATAATGAAATATTAATGTACATGCATTTTCTCAGTGATTTATTTCACATACAGCCTGTTTGTCTTAGTTGTGTCTATGTGTGATAACAGCTTTGCCATTTCAGGACAGATATTATCAGAAACATTAATCAAACTGTGAGATCTGTGCCATCAAATCTTTCATTGTTGTATAGGACAACTGCAACCAATCAGATTCATCTGCCTTCTCGGTCTGAATGAGATTAGACTGGATCCACACACCACAATACAAGACTCATGAGGGTTGTAATCCAGATTACTGTTAAAGCAATCGTTAACTCAAGAGATTGCTCTGTAATCGTTTTGTTTGAGCAGTCATCAAACGGGATCGATAGCATTTTAAAGCATATTAATCCCTCCGATGCTCATTTCTTTGGCTGGTATTGTGGCTCTGCTCTTTCTAATGGTCAGATAGACTGATAGAGGTGTAATCTATCATATAGTATGGTCTGGATCAGGAGCGTGAGAGTGATAAGACTTACACCCACACCATGGGCTCTGTTTTTGGCCCAAATCCCTTAAAAAGCCTTGATTATTGAATGCCGACAAAGAGGAATGGATGCAAAACACTTGAAAATAATGCAAAAAAAAAATGTTTAAAGGAATAGTTCACCCATAAATGAAACCTGTATGAAAATCTTTCTTTTGCTGAACACAAAAGAAGATATTTCAAAGAATGTGGGCAATCATACAGTTCCTGGTCACCATTTACTTAAAAAAAAAATAGTATGGAAATCAAAAACTGTTTGATATCCTCATTCTTCAAAATATCTTCTTTTGTGTTCAGCAGAAGAAAGAAATTCATACAGGTTTGGAACAACTTGTGGATGAGTAAATGATGACAGAATTTTCTATCCCTTTAATAGTCCTACAAATAGGCTTTATTGTCTTTAAGCCAAATACTTTTTTTTTGCAATTGCAATTGCAAGATATAAACTCAATATTATGAGATATAAACTCGCAATTGTGAAAAAAAAAGTCAGAATTGTAAGATAAAAAGTTGCAATTACTTTTTTATTCCAGGGCAGAAAAAAAAAAGAATTTCGAGATGTAAACTCAGAATTCAGGAAAAAAAATCAGAACTGCAAGAAGTAAACTCAGAATTCAGAGGAAAAAAGTCAAAATTGCCAGATGTAAACTCAGAATTCTGAGAAAGAATGTCTGAATTGTGAGATAAAAACTCGCGATTGTGAGATAAAAAGTCACAATTACCCTTATTATTTTTTCTTTCTGTGACCGAAACAAGCTTCCATAGAAAAATGACCCATATATGTTCTTGACAGTTGGACAATGGTTCATAAAATAAATTTTTTTTACAGAAAAACATAAAACAAAACTAAATGTCAAAAACCATTTTGTTTTTGAAATTTCCTGCCCAGATGATGTAGTTATAACATCTACGAGCAAAACCTTGGTGACAGTACAAATGATTACATTAACAGCATTTTAATCCAGGAAACTGAGTAAGCAACAAAAACTTTTTTTTGTGTCAGAGGAGCCATATTTGAACTAGATGAGTTTTGTGACATAGTCGCTTCCTCTGGTGTGTGTGAGTCTTTCCTTTTCCCCACATATCTAATTAAAGTGTGTGTTGTCAAACGGCTGATCTTTAGCGTGAAATCATCTTAGCGGATAGAAGGCCTGGGAGAAAGAGACAGCGGCAGAAAGAAAAGAGACAGGGACTTCAATCAGCTCCAGCTGGGCTGGTAGTTTTCATTGTTGCTTGTATTAGCTGTAGTTTAAGCCTGTTTTCTACTTAGAGCTGCAGCTTTTGCACAAACGTTATTGCGAGCGCTCTGACTGCGCTCTTCACCTGCTCTGATTACTGAAGCCAGACATTTAGACAGCACTCACCAAAACTCATCCACTACCATCATAAATACTGGATCACAGAAACACAAGCATGATTTGAGTACAGAATTGGCGCTGGCCTATTTGTGTGGTTCCTTTATTTTAAAGGGGTCATATGATGTTGCTAAAAAGAACATTATTTTGTGTATTTGGTGTAGTGAAATGTGTTTATGCGGTTTAAGGTTCAAAAAACACATTATTTTTCGAGAATAAAGTTACGCCTTCTTTCTTTGTGTGAACATTTGGGCGGCGTTATGCAAATCTTCCCAAAAAATGACGTAGACATGTACGGGCGTGTTTAAACAAGGAGTTTTAGGAGGGCGTGGACCAGTCTTAACGTTTATAAAGAATATCTCTTTGGGTTTGAGACTTTAGTCTTTGCAACTTTAGGGATCTTATCTATTCACGAACAGCTTGTAACACTCCAAAGAGAAAGGAAAACTTGAAATCGCATCACATGACCCCTTTAATCACTCATCATTAATTTTGTATATATTGCTAAAAGCATACTTTTTTGTATGCTTTTATATTACTTTAGATTATATTTTGTTCATGTATACTTTCTATAATGGTTTGTATTTTTCTTGTGTTCTGTAAAGAGTCTTAAGAAGCTTACTTTAAAGGTGCTACATAAATACAAACTTTATTCATATTTATTATATACAGTGGTAATGTTTTGAATTTTTTTCTTTTTATTTTCCACA